>NW_027529596.1:3259932-3309610 GCF_008692635.1 Crocuta crocuta
TCGCTCAGCGCTTGTTTCTCATCTAACCCACAAACATTGCAGCCACACACACTTCACTCGCTCGCAGTGTGGCTCTGCTCCTTCCAGTCTGGATTTACAACCCTGCGGTCAGCGGTAACATTTTTTTTTTTTTTTAGCAGACTTCCAATCCAAGCCTTCTTGTTTATGTAGAGAAATTCTCCATCCCCTAAACCCACAAAACCCACTCATCCCCCTCAGATCTTCTTCGTCCTTTTTGTTGATGGGTTTGCAATGTGAAGAATGTGCAAAGCCTGTGTGTGTGATGCGTCTGCGTGTGTGTGCGCGCGCGCACACACACATACACACACAGCAGACTCCTTTTGTTTTGAATAATTGAGGTCAGCGAAATTAAAGGCAAGCTGAGCCCAATAACCTAAGTGAGAGCTCAACTAATAAAACCTTGAATGAATTCAGTGGAAAACACTCATTGCTTGAGTTTGTTTTCTGTTCCAAATAGCGCGTTGGTCATTATCCCTATTTTTGCTTATTGAATGCAGAGGTTTCTAATGCAAATCAGACTCTTACAGCATCCAGTGAACGTGGAACAGTTCTTGTGCGACGTGGGCTCCGTGCGTTGTACCCGAAGGCTCCGGTGACGCCTGCATGCTTCCTCTCGTTATTATTTTTTGGTCTTCTGTCCCCTGATGGCCTCAAGACAGACACTCTGTTAGTGTGAATCACTGGCCAAAGAAAGCTGGTGAGACTCTGGTGATAAAGTTTCCTGGATTAAAATTTTCAATCTGTATATGTCAATAGTGATAAAACTTGGACCCTTCAGCAGGGAAGGAGCCCAAGGAAAAATTTCTGAGATCTGACAAACTTGGCTTGGAAAATTAAGAATAAAATAAAATTTCACTGTGTTTTCTAAAGCAGACCCTCCTTTAACTTACATCCCCCCCCAAATCATTTTCACTTGTGCCTATGAAAATTTTAATGACAGCTATTTTTGAAAGAAGCATTACTTCTGTAATACTGAGCTCTATTTTCATTTTTGACTTGGATTTTTCCCCCCAATGTTATGACTTTTGTATACTGTTTTGGTATCTGATATTTTGGTTTCAGCCCAGCTTGTAACATATTTTGTTGCAGTCACAGGAAACAAAAATTAGTTTTGAAATTTATTATCACCAGACAAACTACCTGCTTGTTATTCTTGCTTGGACATGTTCCAAGAAACTTTGTTTTCAGCTGAAACCAGCTGAAATTGACAAAAGAAATACAAAACAAAACCACATTTGGCCACATTGGTTTTTGTCCACCACAGTCCAACTTGAAATAGCATCTCCTTCTTACTTTTACAACTCCAGTCCATTCCTTTTCCTTAGTTAAAAAAAAAAATAACACTGTCATAAATCTTTGAATGTGTGAAGTGCATTTCCTCTAAAGGCCTCAACGTTCGTAGAAAGAAAGGAGCGATAGGTAAGACTTTCCAGATTTTCCAGGTGGAGAAACAGAGGCAGGGAGTGATAAAGTGATTTGCCTTAGGTCATGAAGGTGGACAGCAAACAGAGCTGGGAAATTGGATGACTGCTTTCCTTCTTATCTTTTGAGATTACTGTTCTATACAAATTATTCAAGTCAAAGGAAAGTGAAGTGTTAATACTGCAGGTTTGGATTCCCATGTGCCTTTGCAAAGAAGAGCTAACAATTCGAGAAATCATTTTATCAACTAGGTAAATAGTTATTTTACACATTATTCCAGGACAGGTCATGATATGTTCTGATAAGTTGCCAATAATTTGTACTTGTCTTTCTAGAAAGAAGTGACTGATAAAACCAAGCAAGTTGTTACATTTTCTGCTTGTTATTGGGGGGATCACTATCACCCTTCGTGTCCCTGAAAAGATAGTGTAAATAAAATCATGGATAACAAAGTCACAGACAAATCTTAAACTTTATTTTAGGTGATCTTTCAAGCCTCCTTTCTTTTCATTAATGAGGAACTCAACTGTATGGTTAAGAAGACACCTCTTCTACCCAGTCATGTGATTAAGAAAAAATAAATTATCAGTACTTATTTTTCTACATTGTATTCTTTTGATCAATTTGCTACTTGTAAAAGATAGTTTTCAAATACATTTCTCAAATGCTGCAACTCAATTTGCTCTTTATACATGACATAGGTGGTGTTAGTAAGAAAAATTCCGCGCCTAGGAACTCACTACAGTAGACGGCCAAGCAGATTAATGGCAGAACAATCCTATTTTATTTCCCATTCATTCAGCCACATTAGGATTATTCTGCTTCGTTCAGTGTGGCACTTTTTACAAGAGACATTCACAAATTGGCATGTATCCAGAGGGGTCAATAAGACAAATGATTGTGGATATTATAATTTATAAGAGATGATAGAAAGAATTGGGCAGTTTGTCTTGGAGAAAGCACTTGGGGTGAACATGGTAACAATTTGCAAATAACATACGTGAAAGAGGAAACATACTTAGCATCCATATGTGCTTCAAATGTATTGTCATTTTCACAAATACTTTCTTACTTGAATCTTTTAAGAGCCCTATGAAGAATATAGGATAAGAGTATTAGCCTGGTTTTGCAGAAAAAGTCTGTATAGGAAAGTAACATAATTTAGTTAGGGTTATGCCACTAAAAAATGGGAAAAACTTGAAAAGCATTCCAACCCCAGTGCTCTTCTGGGGAGAAGGTAAAGGAGGTGAACTAAATTCCAAATAGAGTCAGACTTCTCATAATAAGAGCATGCAGTCAATCGCAAAGATTTCCTGGCAAATTGATGATTTCCCAAGGACTAAAGTAGTCAAGAAAGGGCTCACAGTCATTGAAGGAGATTATTAAAGCATTGCTGTAAAGGTCAAACTAGACAATCCCTGGTCTATTCCAGTTTGACAGCATCTTTGATTCTATTATGGGGCTTTAAAATATTATAAAATATTATAAAAGATCCTGTCACCAAATGATCTTCATGATATATTATTAAGTTAAAAAAGGTTTCAATTATGATCTAAGTATATTCCTGGACTAAAGGTGATTGTAGACGGTCTTTTAATGTTTTACATGTACTATGAATATGTATCATTTGTTAACAGGAGAAAAAACTTTTAAAAAATGATATAGGAGAAAAATAAAAGAGGTTGCAATTGTTTCTCTACTCTTCAAAGATATGGGATTTCCACATAACTAGTATACTGAAGACTGATGCATTCCTAGTAACATAAGCATCATACCTGACGTTTTCTATACCTATTTATAATTTTCTTTCCAACTTATAGTAGATACCTTTTCAATGCTGATATTTTTTCTTGCATATCTCATATTCATCTTAGTAGCTTTCTTTTAACCTCTCAAGTATTGATAAACGGATAAATACATGCCTCTTAGTCTTTTTATCGCTATAATAATTTTTTTAGGTTATGACAGTCTAAATTTGAAATGATTGAAACATTCTGATATAAAAAATTTAAGTCTTCAATGTAAACATATATTCATCCATCAGATAAAAAGTTTCATTTTATAGAAAGGTAGAAGCTCTGTTTATTAGTGTTGTATACTTATGTCAAAATCTCCAAGTGAAATGATATTTAGGATTCACGGATTTACATGAGCCTACAGTTTTACCATGCACGCATTTCTACTGTTTACATGTATGGAATAACATTTATCTCTCTTGTGTCGCAATCTTCATGGCCCAAATGCAGACGAGTGATTCATAAGGTTTTTATGAGTTTTATAGCAAAAAATATAGCCCTTACTGGGCTGCAGAACAAGCTCCTTGGGCAGGAGAGTGCCATCTGTCATGTCTGTGTCACCCCAATGGAGCAGCGAGCACAACCCACAGAGGAGCTCGGGAAATTAACAGGAAAGAGAATGTCCACATATTCAGCTCTAGCTCCGTATTCTCCCTGAAGACCCAGGGAGCAGGTGGCTGTGGGTGTTTTTGATTCATTAGTTCCTGCTCATTAGATGTCAGCAAGGCCTCTGCGCTGTAGTTCTCTGAGTTCTGAGATGGGTATGGAAAGAGGCGAAGAGGGCACGAAGCGGGCAGAATCAGAGTAAAGAGAATATGAAACCACCTCTGACCTCACTATGGTTATGACACGGCAAAAGGAGATAGCTGAAATAAGATTTGAATGACAAATGTAGTTGAGATCGTGGCCAGGACAGTCTCATTTATAGTGCCTGCCACCCCACAGCTCTTTCCCCAACCGCACCGCCCGGTTAAGGAAGCACTCCTAGATAGTTCTGCAGGTGAGTGTAAATGCGTCATACTCATGTCCCTATCGCTACAGAGAGCAGACTAGACGGGGCTCAATGGCCGCCAATCCATGCAGAGATAATGGTGGTAAACTGGCAATGAGATTTCCTCTTTTGCGAATCTTGAACTAAGACTATCTACATCTCTTTCTCTACCTATTTATCCGTCTGTATCTGTCTATCCACCTATAGTTGGCAACTGATAGCAATAACATAAGCTTAAAAGTCTGAAAATCAGAGAAAAGAGCATATCCCACTTATGGTCTTGCTAAAAATGGCCAGTTAGGAAGTTTTGACTAAAAACGCAGCACTAAGAATGCAAGCCAAGATGAAGTCGGGTTGTTCAATCTTTCTTAGCTTCCACGGGCTCTATTCATATTTCCCTTGTTTCTGTATGCATTCTTAGACTAAGGCTCCCGATGCTAGAGGTAAGGTTTGTGAATTCCTCCTCCTTGCAAATGAGACTACAAGAGGAAAAGAATGCAGTGAAATACGGGGGCAGCTCCTGTAATCTGAACATTTCAGATGAACCACAGGCTGAGTTTTAGACGATGGACATTATTGCACTATCATTCCGTATGTGGACTTTGATGTCAACACAGAGTTTAAAGGTGGAGTCACTTACTGTTTGGGATTTCTGCTTTTCTTCTCGGGTTTTGGTTTTTACGTATATAAAAGTAGGTTAAAATACCCACAGTGTAGACTTCAAGGAAGATTAAAGCAGATTTTGCTTCAGAGAGATTGTACAATGCTTGGTCCAGGGAAACTACTTAATAAGATAAGGGATCCAAGCTCGACTGAGTAGACATCTCATATGCTACGGAGAGCGAGAGCGGGAGCTGCCGCAGTTCACTAATTAGCATTTGAATGTGGATGGGAGAATCTACGCTCAAAATGAATTGGAGAGAGGTTGTCCTCTCTGGGATTGCCTTTAACACCCTCAATGCAGTCTACTGATTCGATATTTAGAGATAATCCCAAATCACTCAGAGCTGTGCCATATGGGAAGAGACCAGTCTGCCTATTTCCATTTTAGAACAAATTAAGACAATGCAATCATATGAGGAGTCTCTCTCCACTCCCTAAGGCCAGGGACTGTGTCTCATTTGACTTTTTATATCCAGTGTGCCTGGTACATAGCTGGCACTCAGTAAACTTTAGTTGAGTGACTTATTTTATAAATAATTTTATGAGAAAATTGACTGACTGATGAGTGAGTTTGTTAATGGAAAGATAACTTCTTTATGTGGATTGTAAACTAGCTAGGAATGTGATTCTAAAAAAAGGGTCCCAATCTGTTTCGTTCAAGAGAAATGCTGTTTGAATTAAGTGGTTAATGGTACTTGATTGTACTATTGTTCAAAATCCTACTTTCCCCACTCTATAGGACCCATCCCTAAGAGAGGGTTATATACGCCCTCTCCCTTGACTGAGGCTTGGCAATTTGGCTTACTCTGGTCACAAGTTACGTTTGTATTTCCACAACAAAGCTTTTAGAGCCATGCATGCCTCCCAGTTTTCCACCGGCTCTCGTTTTCTTCCAGGAGACCAGCAGGGTGCTGGTCTCTGAATCAGGACAGCATGAAGATAGCCAAACTGATACAGATACGAGGATGAGAAATAAACTTTAGTTGTCATAAACCACTGTGATTTTGTGGTCACTTAGTGACTGTAGCATAACATAGTTTCAGCTGACTGATAGGACACATTCTTAAGTCACTTCAGATTCCAGAACTTTTTTGCGTAGGTAAGATCCAGTATGCTTGTCAATAGGCAAATGTCCTCTGGTCATACTTACATTGGATATTACACATTAATATAAATGCTATGTAATGAAATTCCAATGAAAGAAGGTATCAGACTTGGCACCTAATTCTCCCTTCTGTGTTCAAGCTTTATTCACCTCAGTGCCACATACTTTCTACGTATAAGGCTCATGTGTACCCAGGAATCATTTGGTGACAATTTCTGAAGCTCATTTCCTGGCACGTGGCCAGGAAGACACGTTGGATTGACAAAGGCGATGCTGTGGAAGGAGCCCTGCTGGAATGAACATCGACCCCAACAGGGCCTCTGAATGTGTCTTGATCACTCCTGTCCTTCCTCAGTGACTCCTAGGAAAAACAATAGCTAAGGGGGGGGTTCCTAATTCTTACCAGCCTTAATGACTTATNAATTATCCATGATACAAGCAAAGCGTTGAGCAAACAGTAATGTGTATTTACCTCTGAGGTTTTCCATGTGCACTTTCTTCTTCCTGAAATAGTTTTTCACCTTGAAAATTCATGCCCTTCCTTCTAGGCTCAGCCTGATGCCACATTGTCCTTCAGCTTCCTCTGTTGGTAGTGGGTCAGACATTCTTTTCCTTCTAAAAGCCCCATATGGAAAGTCTCCCTTTGTCTTGTTATTCTTAGTGAATATAATCTGTTGCCCCTATTTTACTGCAAACTGTCTGGACAGTTAACTTCACAATTCAGACAAAGAACTTGGGAGTCAAACAGCCCAGGTTTAAGCCTTCACTCCATTAGTCTCTCAACCTCTCTCTGACTCAGTTCCCCATCTATAAGAGGGATATCAATAATCCCTCTTCAGGGATGTATCTGGTAGAGTTCTTGGCAGCAGACATGCAAAGAAGCTTTGTTAAATGACTAAGAGGCTGCTTGTGCCATTGTGGAAGGAAACACTACTCTTTCCCCCTTGTAGTATATTCTGTTAAATAGACATGTTCCCTGATTGCTGCATAAGATCCATTGGTTACATCTCAGAGCAATTTCTGGAGGAATAGGCAGAGCTTAAATACTCTGAAGCAATTTTCTCTGGTTGTGCTTACAATAGCAGAAAGTATTAATTTTGAATTAATTTCTGTTAAGAATGGCAATATGCAATACTACTCTTCCTTTAAACTCTAGTCCAGGTCATCTAAAATGTACTTTGATCGGGTCACCCCTCGCCAGTCCAGAGCCAGAATTAAAATAAAACAGTCCTCACTGCTGCTTCTGTTCTCCTGCACGTACATTCCTGCTGTCTGGAAGGACCCAAAGCAAACGTTCCTGATATAGTTGGAAGGGAACGAAAGTCAGTACGGAACAGCATTTGACCTCTGTCTTGTATTAATGTGAATCTGAGGCTGCCCTACACGAACTTCCGAAAGTGACGTATCTCCCTGTGGGATCAGTGACGGGGGACAGCTGGCCAGCCTCAGAACAAGCATGGCCCCTTAAGGGCTGCAGGGCTGTCCTGTTAGAAAAGCAAGGGTAACAGACTCCTCCCCAGCTGGTGCCTTTGTATGGACTTTCTCATCAAGGGTAGTCACAGAGCCAGGGTCGAGGAGTCACAGATCTACGGGGATTTGGCAACAATAGGATTATGTTCTGCTAGTCTCGAGCATTCAGAAATTCATGAATATTGAAGAAATGCATGTGGTCACCGTAAGAAAATATCGATTAAGCTTCTGTACCCAAGTGTCAGCATATTAGGAGTTAATAAAGTGACTAAATTGATTGGTGACATTGGTCTCTAACTCAGGCAGTGGAATTAGACCTTGGGTAGGTAAGGAAATCAAAACCAGTAGACACACCCTGTGTCCTTGCAAATAGTTCTAAAGTCGGTTTATTCTTTGGTTTTATATTATCAAAAAGATTCTTTAATTTAATATTTATGTATGTGTGCCTGCATGTATGCATGTATGTATGGGCAGTCACTCATAGACAGGATGCAAGACAGAGTTGAGTTTCATGCGAAACCCCATGGCATTCGTATAAATCATATTACAAACAGAAGTACCTTGTCCTTCTGTTCTCCTTTTGAATGGTTGGTTTGCACTACTGAATAACTCCTTACCACATCTTCACTCAAATTGGGATAAATTAAAAGAACCAACGTCTCTTTTTAAAAATTTTTTTAAGTTTATTTATTTATTTTGAGAGAGACAAAAAGAGAGAGCGGAGAAGGGGCAGAGAGAGAGGGAGAGAGAGAGAATCCCAAGCAGGCCCTGCACTATCAGCATGGAGCCCGATGTGGGGCTCAAACTCACAAACCATGAGATTATGACCCATGACCCATGACCCGAGCCAAAACCAAGAGTCAGACATTTAACCGACTGAGCCACCCGGGTGCCCCAGAACTAACATCTCTTAAGAGTTTATTAAGCCTGGGGCGCCTGGGTGGCTTAGTCGGTTAAGCGTCCGACTTTCGCTTAGGTCATGATCTCGCGGTTGGTGGGTTCGAGCCCCGCATCGGGCTCTGTGCTGACTGCCAGCTCAGAGCCTGGAGCCTGCTTCAGATTCTGTGTCTCCCTCTCTCTCTGACCCTCCCCTGCTCACGCTGTCTCTCTCTCTCTCTCTCCTAGAAATAAATAAAAAAACATTTAAAAAATTAAAAAAAAAAGAGTTTATTAAGCCTTATGCACTTGCAGTGGTTTAACTCATTTTACAGGTAAAGACACAGAGGCTTCCCCTGCCAGCAAATTGAAGACTTAGAATATGAATTTGAATCCTCCATACTCCACAATTTATGCTTTCTGTCTTACAATAAATATTTTCCCATAAGAAAAGCTCTAAATGCACAGTTAAAAGAAAGCACATCAGTCAAATTGCATCACGAACATTTTAGTATTTTCTTTTCTGATTGTTCATTTTTTGCTCAGTTGAGATCATACTACATACTAAGCTTCCATATTGCTTTTCTGTTTAGTATTATATTTGGGCATTTGAAATCTGAAACAAGATTATTTATAAAGCATGTTATGATTACATAATTTTCTAGATCATGGATACATTAAACCAACTTTTCTTATCAGATATTTAAAATATATCGGAGATTTGTTATTATAAGTAAATTTGTAAATACATTTTATTATGTAAAAATATCTCTGCATTCTGGATATTTTAAAAGATTCTGAGAGATAGTTCTGGGTTTCTGTATATTCAGCATTTTTTTAAGTTTACTAATTTTGAGAGAGAGATTGTTAGTGGGGGAGTGACAGAAGAGAGAGAGAGAGAGGGAAAGAGAGAGAGAGAATTCCAAGCAGGCTTTGCAGTGTCAGCACAGAGCCCAATGTGGGGCTCAAACCCATGAACTCTGAGATCGTGACCTTAGCCAAAACCAAGAATCAGGTGCTTAACGAGCTGAGCCACGCAGGTGCCCCTCGTACATTTAACTTCGAAGTAACACTAATTTTCTCATGGTGATGTCGTTAGCCACCTATTCGTGGTAATTTTGGAATTCTACGCATTAACTAACAAATATTTCAAGCTCTTCGGTTCTGACAATATCTTCTTTAATTTAATATTTATTTGTTTGTGCACTTATTTATTGGTGATCAACACTCCTCACAGAGGATTCCAGACAGAGCCAATTTAACTTGAACCCCCAGGAATTCATAGAAATCACATCTTAAGCCTGAGTAACTCGGTGCTCTGCGATCCTGATTGGTGCATCGGTCTTCATCTTTGCCCAGAACCAGATGTTTTCTAGGCTCCAGCACATTTCCATGTGAACGTTTATTTGTTTCTATGACGTCAAGCATTTGTCAATCATTTTAATATTTTATAGTCTTTATCCTACTTATTTTACAAAAACTAATGAATATTGCTAGTGGAGGTAGAAAATGGAAATTATTAAGTATAGCCAAAGTGGCACAATTTCATCCTCATTTGAGACTCACTGTCCTTCAGTTATTTGACTATGAATGTGTTCAGTAATGAAAACAAAATTAAGAAACGTACGAAATGTTGAAAATGCATGTAAAAGATAGTACTTCGACAGTAGTGTGAAATTAGAGATATTCAAATAATTGTAGCAATTTCGTAATTGAAACTTCCCTTTAGAACTGTTTCTTAGCATGTGGCCTGTGGATAGTCTGTGTCAGAATAACCTGGGGTCCTTTTGAAGAATGTAAATTCGTCTGCTTCCGCCAGAAGTGAGAGGTGGGAGAAGAACTGGCATTTTAATACATTTCTCAGGAGATTCTTAGCCACTTTAAAATTTGAAAACAACTGCCCTTAAAACTCCTTTTTCCACCGGTCAGCTTCTCCATATTTGGCATTTGAGTGGGTTTTCAGAAATATGTGATCAATTCAAGGAATGTCTATAGTACATGCTACTGCTGAAGGCTCCTCATACACATATCTAAAATTGCTCGAAAATTTTCCGCGCTCTGCTCCCCCATAATAGATGAAATTGCTAGTTGCTTATTAGAGGTATCATTCATTTTTTCCCCTCGTTTGCCCACCCTGGGATTTGTCATGTGTTGTTTCCTGTTTTTAATGACAGGACAATTAGGAGTGTGTGTGTGTGTGTGTGTGTGTGTGTGTGCGCGCGCCTGTGTGTGTGTGTGTGTGTGTGTTAAATTATCTGTGTGTGTTAACCCGTTTATTTGCTTACAGTGGGTTCTTGCCATCCACTCTTGCTATCTGGGAGACAGGAGCATGGTGGCCGCGTGTGAGCCTGGGTTCAGGTGGGCTGGCAGACACTGACCAAGGAGAAGACCCCGGGGAAGCCAAACCCAAATTAGGTGTCATTTTTGTCTACACTGTAGGGGCCAGTGTTTACCACAGCCATGTGCATTGGTGTTCTGTAAACTGTTTCTTTGTATCCGTTCGATTCCTTTAACTTTTAAGATCTTGGTATGTATCTTTCTCAATCTACGCAGTACTTCTTTACATAGTAAGGTATTGTTTATTCTGCCATGTTTATTCATAAATATTTCCACAGTATATTGTTTCCCCATACATTTACCCATGCTATTTTAGAAATATAGCATACAAGTTTTAAAGTAGATTCCGTTATTATATTAATATATTTCTTTGTTACTTCTTTCATTATTTTACAATATTTGAAATCTATTTCCGATCCAAGGATGAAGTCAGTTTTTGCCTCTATTTGCTTCTATTTATATTCGAATTGTAAAATTTAACAAAGAACAATATATTGATACAGTTTAATTTTAAGTAATATTAAATAAATTCAATTTAATTTAATTAAAATGTATTTTGTTACATAGTGTAAGGTGACATGGTTGGTGAATAACTAATACGCCTAATTTGTATTAGACTAGATCTTTGTAAGTATGTTAGATTATGTATGTTTTATAAAGATTATATTTTATATAAATGGTACCCCATTTCTCTGCTTAAACAACCCTTAACTAACAAAATAATGGTCCTGATTCTATTGGCTATGGGGATTTTCATAGTAACATAGGTACTAATCAACAGAGAGGTTGTTTTTCTCCTGATTTTAATGGTAATGAGTGAAAGTTCTACTCTTTCCCCATTAAGTATAAAGTGGGTGATTAATATTTATAAATATTTGTCATATATACGTTACATGTTACATGTTATTTTATTTTGTTAATTACGATAGGGAAACGTTCTTCTGCAGTAAGAGAATAGTTTGAAAATGTAGTTCGTGTGCACTCCTTACGCTCATTTTGTACAGCGAACTGTGCTTGAAGGTAGGGACCTATAGCAAGAGGAGAGAAATAATTTATTCAATGCTCAGCTTTTGAGTTTCAAAACAGACCTTCCATCTTCCACACCAGGACGCTTCTGAGTGTGAAAAGAGGCACCTTTAATTATGCTGGACAACAGGCTGGGCCCAGGCTGTCCTCAGATACACTGAGAGAGTCACAGTCATCCCAACCACAAAGGATATGGTTGGAATAATCCAAATATAAGAGGAATAAAAATCCTCCCAGCTGGGGAGACGGCAGACAGTCCAAGGAAATGCAGTGGATTTAGGGATTGTTCAGTGTCCCTCAGAAGGGGTTCTGAGCAGATATCCCAGTTCCCTTCTGGGGCTAAATCCCGTGAAGGCAGAAGGAACCTGTGACGTCCTCATTATTCTTATCTTGCTGGTGTGAAGCTGACATGGCTGAGGGTAAGTTGAGGTACAAGCGGCTCAGTCAGGCTCATAGGACACCCAAACTGGGTGGCATGGGGAGCAGCCAAAGGGGTGAAGCATGTCCATGGGGAGCCAGGAAGCCCGGCAAAATCCTTTGATAGAGACCAGAAGGCTAAAGGAGCAGATTTTCGTGTGGACAGACACCTGGAGTGAACAGGAATGACTAGTTACAAGAAATGACAAAGGAAGGGGGGATGGCAGCTAAGGACCATGGAGCATGGGTGTGTGTGACAAGATCACACTCTATATTTGGAAGATAATTCTGACCAAGTTATAGAAGATGTATAAGGGGAGAGATGTAGATCGAACCTCCAAACACCCAGTTACCCATACTAGAAATCATCGAGTCATCTTTGCTCTCCTCTCTCCCTCAGTCGAACTTCCTGTATAGCCAAAGACCAAGTCCTATTGCGATCTGGCATCTTCTTGCTCTAGCTCAGATCTTCTTTATATCTTTCACGTACTTTTGAAATGACTTTTTTTCTGCCACTCTTCTTCCACATTGCACTAGTTCTTCATCTTCTGAAGTAAGCCATGGATCCTTCTGAGAGACTATTAAAATGTATAGGGCTGCTCAGTCCAATATGGTAGCCAGTAGCCTCATGTGGCTATGGAGCACCTGCATGGTGTTGGCTAGTCCTAATTAAGATGTGCTCAGTGTAAAATACATACCTGATCTCAAAGATTTCATATTTTAAAAGGATGTCAAACATCATGATCCATTTTTATTGATTATATGTTGAAATGACAGTATTTTGGATATATTGGGGTAAATAAACTTTCTACTAAAATAATTTTACCTGTTCCTTTTATTTTTTTATGTGGCTGCTAGAAAATTAAAGGTACATGGATAGCTCACATTACATTTTACTAGACAGTCTCAGCATAGCTACCCGTTTGAGAAAAATACACATAGTCATGTGAACAATTTAAATTCATATTTAATTGTTGGCATCCATAACCCTATTTAAGGTTGATAGAATCCAGGTAGAAAATCATAGGTCCGGTCTATCCTCCAGAATGCTCTCCGGTGGATCTTTCAAATAGCAAGTTTAAAAATGTCATGGCTGTGGCTTAAAATATTGAATGGATCTCTCATTACCTACAACGTGACGTATTTCTATAATATGAATTTCTGTGTAATATTTACTTTTCCAGTCCTTTTTCCTGACACATCCTGACTGCACGCATCCTATCCTTCAGCTTCTCCAAACAATTTGACCTTCTCCCAAACAGGTGTGCATACAGCTTTTGCCCTTTTCTCGGCCTCTTCCCTCAGCCCAGGTATTCCCTTCTTCCTTGCTTTCCTGTCTAAATACTCCTCATTCAACAAGTTCTCATCCAAGGGTCATTTCCTCTGTTAATCTTTTTCTGTCATCAAAGTTTGTGGTAGTTACTGCTATAGAGTCATTCTGTCCCATTGCAGTGTACTCACATCACTATGATGTCAATTTACTTCATGTTGCAGTTTTATAAACACATAATTAAGGGGATCACACATAGATATATGTATATGTCTTCCATACTCCAATATGAACTCTTTTAATCAATGACCTTATACTATCATTAATCGTGACAAAAGCTGATAACACAAATAAACTAGAAAAACACCACGTGAAAGAGGAAGTTGACCACAGGTTTAATATGAATTGACCTCTTTCTTCGCATATCGTGGGTGCACCATAAAAGTTTGTAATGAATGAAAAAGAAATCCTAGAGAAAAGATCACATATTAGGTTTCTGGATATGTTAATAAGGACTGAAACTACGTGAATAGAATTGTGGAAATAGAAGAGAAATAAAAGGGATCTAGCTCAGGTTTGGATAGAGAAAATAAGAGAAAACAGGGGCCAAAGAGCACTTTGAGCCCACATGATGGAAATGGATGGTGATGAGATTACTGGAAATGGCTGGAGGCTGGGAAAAGAAAAATGACAGAAAGGTTAAGATACGGCGCAGAAAGCTGGGTGCTGAGTTCAGCTGGGTGTCCGCTGACCGCAGGGTATATTCTGAAGAGGTTCCAGAAGTTACAAAACATTCGACTACAGAGTTTGGGCGATACTTGAAAATTATCTGCTTAAAATGTGTAGACAGGACCATGGGAGATGTGATCAAGGGAGAGTATGTGGGAGAAAATGAAGAGAATCAAGGCCAGGGTCCTGGATGATAACGCTTAAGGGTTGGAAGGAAGAAGTGAACCCAACAAATGAGACAAAGACAAAGAAATTAGAGACGGAGAAAGAGACTGGGAGGAAGGTGTGCCAGAAAAAAAATGGAACCAAACAAAACATATGCAAAATTGGTCAAGAATAAGTACCAAGATGATGAGGAAGTCGTGAAGGTTAAATGCTACAGAAATCAAGTATGGTGAGGACAGAGAAGAATCTGTTGGATTCTACATGTGTAAGATTTCACTGCAAGGAGTAGACAGTGTTTGCACATTTCACGCAGAAAGGGATTTATTATGACATTAGGTGTTTATGAAGCTGTTGACAGGGAAGCAATAGTGAAAATCAGGGGCTGATGATTGGTTTAAAACTCACATGCTCCTCGTGGAAATCCAGTGGTCAGCACGGTTCTGTCTTAGTTCCTGCTGTTTGTCACCACACCCGTCCACTGCCCGGGTGACCCTAGAACTGCTTGCACCACGCTCGTCCACTTCTGGAGGAAGATGGTGATTGCCTCCCCTCAGACTTCTGGATCTCACAGGGATGCATCTCATCAGCTAAACCTAATCAGACCTGGAACTGTGGCTGCCATGGAGTCTGAAAATTCTAGTTTTTATCCTTTCATTCCTTTCGAATTTGAGCAGGATGGGGGAAAAATAGACGCCAAATGCCAGTTAACCTTATTCAACATTTTGGGATGAGCAGGTTACATTTGACCCTTGAAAGAACGGTTTTAGTAAAGTGGTAAGATCTTAAAGCAGCTAAAGATCATTAAAGCGGCAGGAAGCAGATGTGAATAGGTAAGAAATGCAGAGTAAGATGGAAGAGGGGCAGTTGAAGCACGATTGTCCTCTTGAGATGGTTGCACTATTTTCTTGCAGGTTCTAAAAAGCTCTCATTTGTTAGGAAAATAGCTTCTGGACTTAACTCTCAGCTACGCCACTTACTGGTTTTGAAATTCGGAGCAAGTAGCATGAGCTCTTTAATTATTCATTCTCTCATTTGTGGGATGAGGGTAGTAGTAATGCCTGTAAGATTCACTCTGAGGGTGAAATTATTTAATCCCTACCAAGTGCTCACAATAGCCCTGGGCACAACGCAACGTACAAGTCTCTGGTACTCTTGCTAGCTGGGCCCCGTGTTCTTTTGAGCAAGACCCCCTGGCCACGACAGCACCAACTTCCTAATCTGTATCAAGTGTTACATTAGTTTGCTAAGGCTACTCTAACAAAGTACACAGAATAGGAGGATTTACCACCAGAAGTTTCTCACCGTTCTAGAGGTTGGAAGTCCAAGATGAAAGTGCCAGCAAGGTTGGGCTCTCCGGAGGCCCCTCTTGTTGGCTTAGAAATGGCTGTCTTCTCCCTGTGACTTCACATGGTTTTTCTACTGCGTGTCTCTGAGTCGAAATCTTCTCTTATAAGGAGGCCAGTAAGATTGGGGTAGGGTTCATCCTAATGACTTCATTTTAACTTTAACCCTTAAAAGATCCTACCTTAAATGTAGTTATATTCGGAAGTACTTGGAGTTAGGACTTCAATGTATGACTTTTGAAGGGACACAATTCAGCCCATAATAGGTGTTATCTGACTGAAAACACTTTATATTGTATCCTTCAGGGAGGGAAATTTGGGAGCGTATTAAAGGACTAAGTCAGATAAAACTTTTCATCAGAAGAAGAACTCAAAGCCTCAGTCATGAACTGGTTTGCTTGAATTCACACAGCTGATACAAGTGGCAACAAATTCTGCCAAATTCTAACGCAATGTTCTTATATATTTGACCCTCCTCTCTTCCTCAGCACCTCTTATTTATGCCGTCTAAGCCTGAATACTTCTTTATATGTACGAACAATTCTTACAGCTCCTGATGTTTAGATATTGGATTGAATAGTGATCTTATTCCATTAGGGTGGAAAGGCAGAGAACAAGATGGTTTTACAACAGAGATTGAATAAAAGACAAATATACAAAAAAGCCCTTGGGTAGGGCTGTCCCAAGAAGACAACTTGCTACTGTGTGCCTACATGAAGTCTCCACCAACTCCTTGTAAAACATGGTACCGGAATCCTCTAGCTCAGGCCCCAGGGCCTCTATTATGGCAGTCTATGCCACATATGTATCTGACTGGGGTGGTCAGTGTGGCCATATGTAGCTTATTAATAAACTCTTTTGGCCTTGCAGATTGCTTAGAAGATGCCAGATTTCCCCAATGATTTTGTTTGCTACAGTCTCCATCATTAAGTCTCAAGTAGCACAGCCATCTCCGTCCTACTATTTAATGATGGGTCATTCTAAAAGTATAATGTTTTCACTCTGAGCAGGTGATCTAGTCTAGTCAGGACTAAACAATATATCACTTCTTTCATCATTGTCCTCTGTGAGGCGTAGAAAATGCAGGTAGCATGGGTTGCATAGTCTATGGTATATAATATGTACTCAATAAATGTTAGCTATTATTAATATTAATATATATAACTAGTTCTGTTCTACATAATGTATAATTAATTCATTATTATTAATATTAATAAGTCTCAGAGGAGGATAAAAGTGCACATGGCAAAAATAGCTGAGAAATAAGTTTTTAGTTCATATTAAACAACTGCTATTTGGGTACTAAGTTTCCAAATTTATATGCCACATATAAAACTCTTGTTCAGATATCTAATCTCCCTTTCATAGCTCACTCTTATTATATTAATGTTTTATATTTCTCATTTTTGCCATTTATTTTATTATTAGAATATAATTCTGTTATATAAAAAGTACAGAGAGTAATACAATTAATAAGCACATATCTACAACCCAATATGACTTCACGCATTCCAAAGCACAAGTGAAACCTACTGTAAGTTTTCATACAATCCCCTTAACCTCTCTTTCTCTCTCGAGATCTTCAATCTTAAATCCTGCCACTGTTATTCCACCTTAAAATGGGCAAGACTTCCCCCCCAAAATAGTTCTACTGGATAGCTAGTGAAGGAATAAGGATAGAAACATCTATAACTGGGTGCCAGACTCTGAAAACTGTGTTTTACCAGTGAACATTGTTCTATTTGTTAACTTACAGGGAAAACTGCCATCACCATATTTTTCTCATCCAGTGTATTTAGAGCAACAATTTTTAAATTCTGGGCCCTGACTCATTAGTGAGTCATGAAATCAAGTTAGTGGGTTGTGACCTGCATGATTAAAAATAATGAAATGAGACAAAAGAGAAGTGAGAAATGAGAAAAAAATATCGAAGTGCCCATAATAAGGACAAATATTCTTAGGTGAACTTTTTGTTTCACTTGTTTATGATTTGTAAATGATTACATATTTATATATGTATACACAGTTGTTAAGTGAATTATGTTTGTGTATTATAAATATAACTCAGAAAATTATATTTCTTCCCATGGAGTCTATTGAAAAAATCCTGAAAATGGCTGAGGTGAAAGACAACAATGCTCCAACGGACCTGGTATCCAATCTTCAGCATCAGTGAGGAGGAGGCAGTGAGAGGACAGTGCAACACCAAGGCAGAACTTCAAGACCAAGGCTACTGTCCAGGAACTTGAGGCAGGAAATGTACCCTCAGCCCTTCTTCTCCCATGCAAACCATTGACTGCCTAGGACTCTATGTAGACAGGAGAGCAGCCTCCATTCTGAACACCAACACCTCTGAGAGCTGAGCTGGCATCTTACTCCTCTTTGTACTCTCCATCGCTCCGGCTACCCAATGACTTTCAAAGTACTATGCCTGAAGTAGGTTTTTCACTACATGTTTATGTTTTATAAGGACCTGGGATTTATATTGATTACAAACGGTAAGATATGTGGACATAGAAATGACTGTCATGAAGAAAGAAGTGTTTTATACTCACAGATTCTAGAAGAAGCACGGCATGTCATGCAGGGCCACATGGGGAAGCACCGAGGTCAGTCAGGAGGAAGGGAAAGTGAGGGAAGAACATGGACCTTTACTGGGTTTTCTATGGGAAGGAAGGGATGAAACAAGCTAAATGAGTTTAGGATCAGTTATTTTGAATTATTTCAATGGACTCTGGGGCCTAAGGGTTGTCCCTAGTTGTCTGATGCCTGGCCCTGGGGTGATTAGGGCAGGTGGTAGTGGCCTTGTGAGAGCCCACAAAGCAGGTGGTTGGGTATATGGACTCAGGGTTGTTGGTTTGCATATGAAAGGTGTACCCAAAGGTGAACTGTTTGCTCCCTCTAGGAGTTGGCTAGTCAGGACCAGCATCAGCAAGACCTCCAGATATCAAAGCATCAAAAATACAGAAAATAAAGAGATATGATTAATGATTAATACAGTTTGAGAAATGAGGATAGACTAATAAAGCTGTTTTGTAGTAGTTGTGCTGTGAAGCGTAAAGCAGAATATAAGTTTATAATTTTATGTTGTTCTCTCTCTCTCTCTCCTATTTATATGTCCTGTTTGGTGGTTGGTATTCATTTTTCTTTTTATATTTAAATATTATAATAATCTTGAGTTAGTAGATATAAACTGGTTTCTGCATGGGAAGAGATTCATTAGAACATAACTTTTCATCAAACCAGGAGTGATAATATATTAAATGAATGTACTTACTCATATGGAATCTTATCTTTCTGGCATAATAAAGCAAATAAAGAATGATAATGTGGTTTATATTTGTTAAGGTTGCTAAGGAAAATACACAATGCCCAATTAAACTTGAATTTCAGAGAAATAACAAAAATTTTTCAGTAGAAGTACGTTTCAAGTATGGTATGAGATAGACTAAAGAAATACATTGCTGTTTTCCTAAACTTTGGTTTAACTGGATATTCTATAATTTCTTTTTCCTCCCCTTTGGCTAAGTCTAATACCTTAATGTGGTAGGCAGAATTCTAAAAGTGGGCCTCTAAGACTCCACACCCTAATCTCTGAAACCTGTGAACACGAGGAGTTTCCACTCCCATGATTACATGATGATATATACAGTTCTATAGAACACAACTGACCTTAAGATGGGAAGGTTTTCCAGTGAGCTTGATCTAAGCAAATAACCTTTTTTATAAAAAAAAAAAAAAGCTTATGCAGAGAGCTTTCCTTGGTCGATGAAGGAAGAGGGAATAGAAAAGAGAGCAGCAGAAGAATTCAGAGAGATTCAAAGTATGAGGACTCCACACTCCATGGCTGACTTTGAAGATGGAGAGGGACCACATGATAAGGAGTATGGGCAGCTTAGAAGATGGAAAAATTGCAAGGACCTGAATTCTGCCCAAACATGAATGACCTGGATTCATTCCAATGAGTTTTTTCCTAGACCCTCCAAATAAGAACCCAAACCCATCTAATGCCCTGATTTTGGCTTTGCGACAAACTGCACATCATATGCAGATGAGCCCATCTAGACATTGGATCTATAGAATAGTGAGCTTATATAATGGGTACTGTGTTTAGCTTCTATGTTTGTAGTACTTATGTGGCAGGAGGAAATAGATGTAGCCTGTATATACATTTGTTTTCAAAACTCTTCACATATATTTTAAAACTTGATTTTCAAATGGAAGATAGACACAAGATGAGTTTTATTGCAAGTTTTCAGGTATATCCATTGGCATTCCGACAAATTAAACGACTTCCTTAAGGTCCCCTGTCTTTGAGATATAATTAAAAATCAAATTGTCAGAGAGTGCTTTTTGTTGTTTTTGTTTTAAACAAGTGTTACAATAAAATACTTGAAACAAGGCATGGATATTTGTGAAAACCTAGATTGTTTGTTCTTTACTTTTTTTTTAATCTCTCCCTTAATTTTCCAGATATGAAAGCCTTCCTTTTGTAGAGGATTTCCCATGTTTGGGACTGTGGAAGAGATTTTAAAAGAAGTGAGCTTTAATGGGATCGAAAACTAAAGGAGTCAGTTTGGGGGCCTAAAGTAGAAGAGATAGAGAGGATTAGGGCCTATATACAAGATACCAAGAGAGTATTTCCAAAATCATTCTGTCACTTTGGCTGTAGAGATAATCCAAAGCTATGTGTGTGTTCTACAGACCTCTAGCTAAGTATTAAGTTCAAAAGCAGCCTGCTCCATTTTTCACTCCACATCTGAGCATAGCCAAGGAATAGGATTAGAAAGCAGTGAGCTGTGGCTCATACTCTGGCCCATGGGGCTTTGAGAACATGATCCATGTTTTCACAAAGAATGAAGACTGACAGTGCGGAAGCTTGCCTGTTCTGGCCGAAGGATTCACACCACTGATAGTGTGTCCTGAGCTATACCAGGTGTTTATTGTGAGGCCCACCCCAAGCAGCTCCGCAGAAGGAGATTCACACCCTTTTCCTCACCCCAGCTTTCTCTGATTCTACAAGCAAATACCCTCTTATTTCCATTGTGTGTAAAGTCAATAGCCCTTTTCCTTTAACCTACTATTTAAGATCACAAACTCTGGAGGCAAATCGACTGGGTTCAAATCCTGAATCTAGAAAGAACTGTGATTTTCAGCAAGTTACTTAACTTCTCCAAGCCTCAATTTCCACATCTGTAAAGTAATAATAATAATAATAAAACTCATAAGGTGTGGTAAGAATTAAATAATATATAAGTGAGGTTATCATTATGCTTGGCATATGTTATACATTTTTAATAATTTCTACCACTGACTTTATTCATATTATTTGTACTATAATTAGCTGTTCATTTATGTTCATCTCTTATTAGGTTATGAGTGAGTTTGGAGAGCCGTGACCCTTTCTTATTTATATTAATTCCCCTGAACATCGACTATGATGTCTGGCACATAATAGATACTCAATAAATGCTTGCTGAATGAATGGATTGATGAGTCAGCAATTGCTTTGAAGCGTCCCTGCTAGAAAATGTGTTTGGCTGCTTTTTTAAAAAATGGAAAGTATGTAGTGGGTTTGGGGTAAAGCCAGAGGTTTTTCCTTACCAGCTCTGGGACAACACATTGTTAGCATCCCTGTAAACTTGGAAAGAGAGAATTGGATGGCATACCTTCCAGATATATCACATTAAGTGACAGACCAGCTAAGCTTCAGTCTAGTCTTCATGTACTTTTTAATTGACAAGCCATGGCAACTATGCCATCCAATGACTTGCTTTCTGTCTGCCCACAGTCTGTTTCCCTAAATTTATCCCCACCATCAAAGTGAGAAAACTGCTCACAAACTCATGGCCATGTGGACATGCCAGCATGGTATTACTTCATATTTTGCCTGAGGTGTTAGAGCCATGTGGATGCACTTGAACAACAGGAAAGCCAAAACGATTCCCAAAGGATTCCAGAAATGACTTCTGGAAGCACATTTTAAAAAATTCCAAATGGATGTGTCTGGAGTAAGAAAAGCCTGCAAGTGTGTACGTCCACCTTCGAAGCTAAAGTTTCTCTAACTCAATGCATACTTACGGGTTTGCTGTTTCTAGGGGTCTACCGAGATGCCCTAAACTATTTGTGTACTATCGCATACATCTCTATATTTAAGTGTGATCTTCTATCTGAAAACTTTCTACAGTTTTCCATGGAGATAAGGCAGTTTTCTTTTTTGTTTTTTTTTTTAATATTTTTATTTATTTCTAGGAGAGAGAGAGACAGCGTGAGCAGGGGAGGGTCAGAGAGAGAGGGAGTCACAGACTGAAACAGGCTCCAGGCTCTGAGCTGGCAGTCAGCACAGAGCCCGACACGGGGCTCGAACCCACGAACCGCGAGATCATGACCTAAGCGAAAGTCGGACGC
The DNA here is from genome assembly GCF_008692635.1 of Crocuta crocuta. Taxonomy (NCBI): domain Eukaryota; kingdom Metazoa; phylum Chordata; class Mammalia; order Carnivora; family Hyaenidae; genus Crocuta; species Crocuta crocuta. The sequence goes on from NW_027529596.1 coordinate 3,281,972, forward strand.
TTAACCGACTAAGCCACCCAGGCGCCCCAAGGCAGTTTTCTTAAATCCGCACGTACTCCGTATGAGTCATGTAATCTACATCATTATTCTCAGAAAGGAAGTGTGTCTGTGTGCTTGTGTATGTGTGTATAGGCACATGTGTGTGTATGAATGGTGGAAAAGTAATGTTTGTGCTTGAATAATCAAAAGATTTCACTGATTTCCTTTCTCATTTCTGGCAGATGGTCATCTTTCATGAGATATGTTCATGTTAGAAAGATTCATTTGGTTCCTAAAACCAATCACTTATACATAAGAGCATTTGTTCAACAAACATTTTTGAGCACTCTGTGCATGAGACTCTGATAAGAATTCTGGAAAATACAAAGTGGTACAACAAAGCTCTGGATAAATAAGAGTCCAGGTGTATACAATTATACGAAATGCAAGCAAGAGCAGAAAAGATGCCACCTATGGAGTTCAACAAAGAGCAATTATTTCTGGCTCTACTGACCTGGAAAGGCTTTGGAGGAGGTGGAATCTGAACTCAACCTTAAAGTATGGGCAGGATTTTTGTCAATAGAATAAAAGAAATATGGTGGAAGAACATTCCCCAAAAGTAGATGAATAAGCAAAAAAAGAGACAGAGCTAACAGATTATAGGGATGGGTCAGGAATGCATACAGGCTTGTTTATCCAGAACAGAGCTTTTATGTTGGGAAGGAATAGGAGGAATATTTGCAAAGTAGACAAGGGTCACTAGAAAGGTCAAGAATGGCAGTTGTATCAGAACTCATTAGTTTGTAAATAACAAAATACAAAATAAATAAATGACTTAGAACTTTTCAGGAAAACAAACAAACAAAAAACCCGAAATTAATAAAGCTCCAGGGTTTAGGAAGATAAGGTGTTGGAAACACCGTGTGGCACTTCAAAGAATCAAGACTATAAGAACCAGAAGAAGGGTATAACCAGCAACCAGTGACTCCAGGACTCCAAATCCCCCTTTCATTTCTTTTATTTTCTCCCTTTTGTTTAGTTGTTATGCAAATCTTTTCTGTCAGGCAAATCTTTGCAGAATAGAGTTAAAAACAATGGCCACCTATAGCCCCTACCACACATACCTCTACTATCATGCTATCAGAGGCAAAGCTGCTTCTTTTTCAGCTCTAAATCAGGAAACAAGCGACTGGGCTCTAATGTACTTGACTTCAGTCACATGACCACTCTAGTCCAATCACATAACAATGGGAAGTGGCATTATGATTGCCAGGCCCGTATCACATGCCCACCTTGTCATCCAATGGGAAATGAGCAAGCTTTCTGGAAAAAAAAAAAAAACTGAATGCAGTAACAGCTACAATTTATTGCACTATACTAAGAGTTTTATTCTTTTTTAATTAATTCACTCATTTATGTATTTATTCCTTTCATTTTTATCATATAGACAAAGGAGAAACACTAAAGGTCTTTTATTTAGTAAATAAACCAATCAAAGCAGAGATTGTAGTGCTCTCCAGGGTAGACTGGAATGAAGAAGAGAGGGCTATATGATATTGATTATCATACAAAAAGGGATGCAGCTGGAGCCAAGGTGGGTCATGCGAATGAGGAGAAAGGAAGTGACAAATTGAATAATTAAGAGGTAGATCATCATGGAAGAGACAAGATTGCAACTGAAAATATGAGAATACAGGAGTCAAAAATGACTTTACTGATAAGAGTAAGGGGGACAATTAAGGCAATACTAACTGAAATTGGAAAGTCAGAATGAAAATTAGACTGGTTGAGAAAATAATATTCCATAATAATAGCATTCTGGAAATAATGGGTTTGAAGCGACAGTGAGTCATCTGAGTGGTATTTCTTGCAGGTCGTTGCAAAGTGCTCTGGAGGGAAGTTGAGCTAAGGATTCACACTAGGATCATCTGAATCAAGATGCAGTTTGAAGTTATGGGAGGGGACCGAAATTCCATGGGAAAGAATGTAGAAAGACAAGAACTAAGAAGGCATATAGGATGATGGGGCAGGAGGAAGAAATCTTTAACCAATGATGATCTTTATTATGAACAGCATTGTGTCCCCCTAAAAAGATAGTTTGAAGTTCTAACCCTGGGTACCTGTGAATGTGACCTTATTTGGAAATGAAGTCTTTGTAGATAAAATCAAGTTAAGTTGAGGTCATTAACATGGACCTTTAATCCAATATGAGAGACATCCTTACAAGAAGTGGCGGGGGGGATTTGGAGAGAGATATAGACCCAGAGGGAATACAGCTATGTGAAGGTAGGGACAGACACCAGACTTCTGCTGTCCCAAGGCCAGGAGTGCTTGGGACCATTAGAACCTGGAGGAGATGAGAAGGATCCTTCCTGGGAGGTGTTGGGGAAGCATAACTCTGCTGACATCTTGATTTGGGGGAAGTTGTGAAAAAGGGCAAGCAGATCCTATTATTGAGAGTTTGGAGCTCCTCAGGTTTGGAAGTGAATTTTCATCTAATCTGAATAGAAGCGATCTGTGCTGTAGACTCTTCCACAGCTGAGCCATTAGGGAGATTCAGGAAAGAGAGGTTTTTAGTTCGGGAGGAAACATTTTGAGACTGCCATGTATGCCCAGAAAATAAACTATAAATGAAGGGAAAGGCCTAATTGTGGGAATCGCCTGGTCTCCTATTTCTGGAGTTGTGAACACTACTGAGTAATATCACAGGCAAAATTAGGGGACAGAAGACATAAGAAATCAGGGACTCCATGGTTGGGATACATATTAATTAAATTTTGCTAACATTTTAAAATTCCCTTTAGGCCTATGAGTTTGCTGTGTTTAAAATTAGAGAATTAACGAGCCAACTGAACCATCCACTGGAGAGATTAGCCCATATTCTTGTGAAACGCTTGAACAAAGAAAATATGCCAGCTGCATAATAAAACAGTCCTCTGACATAAGGGCCACACATATTTTCACTATGCTTTGTGTGTTCATGAAATGATCCAATAGCTTTTTTTGTCAGTGAAGACTCAATGGATTGCTTAAGATTACTGGAGACTTTCACTGACCTTCAAAATTTGATCTCTGTGTGAAGTTCTTTTAGAGTCCAAAGCATTATGTAGCAAGGAATGGATAATGTGTTGTAACAAATCCTTTTAAAAATATGTCTATAAACATCCAGTGTTCTAATACAAATGCAGTAAATGGTATTCCTCGCAGCCAGAATAGGCTCCCGTACCAGAAATAGGCTCAGTCCTGCTTAGTGCACCAAGGTGAAATTCACCATCCTCAGTGTGACCAGGATTATGAGTTTTACTTGAGATGAGGCCAATATCATGGTCAAATCAGAATGTTTCCTCCCCAGTATATGCCTTTCCTTTAGGAATGAAGAAATGCTTCTAGAACTCAAGCCTTGGGAAACAATACTTTCTTTGAAGTGTTTCCCTTCAATTTTTGCTCAAGTGGTTTAAGAATTGCCTGATTGAGAAGTGAAAACTTTGTCCTGAGTTTTCTGCTGAAAGGAACATTTTGGCCGCCGTTTGGAATGAAAAGCATTCTTCTCATTTAGGAAATCTCAGTTAAAGTACCACTAAATATATTAGCTATGTGACTTTGGGCACGTCACTTCACTGCTCCAGGCCACAAGTTTCTCATCTGTAAAATGGACAGTAGATTATTTCTGAGCAGGTTGATCCTATAATTTACTTTCTAGAGTGAACTATACTAGCCCCAGGAATGAACTGGAACTATCCTCGGGAAACTAGAATGTATGGTCATTTCTCTCTCTGGAGTTTTGAAGCCCTGTAACCATATGGTTTTTAGGTTTACTGTCTGTACCCAAATCTAATTGCTGGGCTGGTCTTTGTGTTATAACTTTCCTCTAGGCAGGATATGTCTATTCTGCTTTGAAGAATAGTTTGACTTAATGGAAGTGTTTCTCTGTCTCTTAGGTTCAGAAGATGTAAATGTTCGAACTTGGGCTGCTGCTGGGGAACAGTCAGGTTTCTCATGTCTTATCTAAGCAAAACCCAACTCTAGACACACTCTTCTCCCACATGGATTGATATCCAGGTCCCAAGAGAGAATTTTTTATTCCTATAGCCTGGGATCTGGGTAACCATGAGCCAGTACTAATACTTGGCTGTTCTGAGAGTGATATTAAAAACCATTGCAGCGAAGACCGCACATAGGTTATTGTCTTTCATTTGTGGTGATAATGACCATGATTCTTTCATTGGAGGAGATACCAGAGTCTAAAGGAAACTAGGAGTAGCCATCTTCTTTATCATCAGCAGATTGGAGGCCAGAGTTGCAACTTTCAGTCTAGAACTAACTTACTTCACTTATTTAATAATTAACTCATCCAGCAAATACTTAATGATTATAACTATGCACCAACATTGTATAGGAGACTCAGCTTATCGGCTGGGAAACTGATAATTACAGTACAGTACAATAATTGATGGAATAGAAATCTCACCAAACATTAAAAGACCACATACTTTGTGAGGTGGTTCTTATTTCTGTCCTTAATATGCTTCTCCTGTCTACATTATTTAAATTACCTCCACTTATTAAAATGCAGGAATTTAGTTAACCCTTTTGTCATCTACTTCTTTAAAAAAATTTTTTTTAATGTTTTATTTATTTCTGACAGAGAGAGAGACAACATGAGCAGGGAAGGGTCAGAGAGAGAGGGAGACACAGAATCCATAGAAGGCTCCAGGCTCCGAGCTGTCAGCACAGAGCCTGACGCGGGGCTCGAACCCATGAACCCTGAGATCATGACCTGAGCCGAAGTCGGATGCTTAACCGACTGAGCCACCCAGGCGCCCCTTGTCATCTAATTCTATTACCCTGTTCAGCCCAGAGGAATTAATGTTGGTTTAAAATGGATTTCTTGTTAGCTTAGCTCTAATTAAAAAAAAAAAAAGATAGTATTAAAAACATATTTCTTCTAAAGTTCCCAAATTATTAAATGTGCATTTAGGAATAATTTATTTTGGGGACATTTACTTTGGCACCCATGTTAAATTTATTTCTCCTTTGGTATTTTAAGAGATTAAAGGTAATTCATGACATAAAAAACAATAACATTTAAAAAATAAAAGAGATTTCTTGTTAATGGCACTGAGTTGACATCCAATGCAGTTATACCAGAGTGACATTGTATGGGCACAAATTCCCTCTTGCTGGAAAGAATTTCAGTTTCATCCATGTTTTTTCCCTCTCTTCTCATTTCTTTCATTTATTTTCCTTCTCTGTGCTTCCACACAGACACTTAGTCACACATACGGTGTTTCTGTGACACATGTGCATCCTTGCCTCACTCACTCTCACACGCGCACTGTCCTGGGCCCATGCACATGCCTATCACTCATTCTGTCGAAGCCTCTCACCCACTGAGTTTCTCACTCTCAACTACACATGATCTCAAGTTTGTAATTTCCTACAGATGCTCTGTGTCCCCGGAGACACATTCTCTCTCCTTTGAGCACACAGCCTCTCTCTAACAGCCTTGCTCTCACAGGCACACGCCCACATCTGCAGGCATTCATGCCCCCGGCCCCTCCCACACCTCAGGCTTCTCACTGGTGATCAGGGGAGGGATAGGAGACAGGAAGGGCGGAGGAGATACCAGTAAGTCATCTGCCTTCCGCCCACATTTTCTTTCATTTTTTTTCTTCCTTTCTGGTAAGCAGAGAGAAAACTTGCTGGTAGTATGGTATGGCTTTTTCCAAGCATAGGATGAATGTAATCAGGCATCTGAGACACTTTAAGAGTGATGTCATTAGAAAGGGTCAAGGAAACATTTCGCTGTCCCCAAAGAGAAAAACCTGTCTCACTCAACAGCTACCTTCTAAGAATTGTGACCACTGGGAGTATTTCTTTAAACAAGGCATTGTGTCTCTACGAGAAATATTAGAATTCTAGAGGAGACAGTACATGAAATAGAGTTATTATTGAATACTGATCCATATCAGGGATTGGCAAACCTTTTGTGTAGCAGAGGCCATATAGTAAATATTTTTGGGCTTTTAGGCTAAAACTATTCAACTGTGCCATCATAGAATGAAGGCAGCCGTAGATAATACATCAGCGAAAATGCATGGCTGTGTTCCAATAAAACTTTATTTATAAACATAGGCAGTGGGCTGGATTTGAACCATGCTCCCTAGTTTGTAGATTCCTGATCTATATAAACAGCGCCGTGTTTAACCATAGATTTTTTTCTTTTTTCTTCCTCCTTCTCTCTCTGTTTTTCTTACCATTTGATTTGAAAATGGCTGAATTAAATTCTTAGTAAGTTTGGAAGATTAATTTAGAATGGTCAGATGTAAAGAAATCAGCTTTGTACTTCATGAAAAATCCTCTTTTGGTGGCTCTAGAATCATGCTTTTAAAAAGATAAGAAATCATTTACTAAAGTAGAAACTCTATCATACAATGAGAACATTTAAGTAAACAACTGTTTCAAGTATAAGCCCCAATTAGATTTTTATCAGAATCAAGTTGCTGCTGCGTATGTAGCCACCTCTCTTAGGAGGCTCCTGGTGTGTAAGGGAACCATGTACAGGGGAATGATCCCTAGTACAGAGAAGCCGAGATAGTGAGAGTGAGCAAGACCTTGCTAGCAGGCATGTTTAGGAGGTTACATCTGCACAAGGGAAGCTGGGGAGGAGGGTGACATGACCGCCTTGGGGATTAGTTGACTCCAGTAAATTCATGGTCCAGTTAAGGTTTTTAATTTTTTTCTCCTCTAGTAAAATTTCATCTGAAAGTATCTTGTTCTTTCTTTTCTATAATATATATGCTTTTCTTGAGAGATGGAGACAGAGCACAAACAGGGAGGAATACTGAGAGAGGCAGAAAGAGAGAATCCCAAGCAGGCTCCGAGCCTTTAGGACAGAGCCCAAGGTGGGGCTGTAACTCATGAACTGTGAGATCATGACCTGAGCCGAAATCAAGAATTCAATGCTTAACAGACTGAGCCTCCCAGGCCCCCTAGAAAATATCTTGTTCCTGAGCCAACTAGCTAGAAAGTAGTTGCAGATTTGCATGCCATACTCTTTATTAGTTTTCCTTTGTTCTTGAAATGTTATTTAAATTTGGCAACCACTTCTGAATAATAGAATATGGTGAGGATATGTGCATATTAACATGTTTATACAGTATATTGTTAAATGAAAGACAAAAGCAGATTTTGGTGAAGTCCTGATAGGAAAATCTCACATTTTCTGTGTGTGTATGTGTATGTATGTAGACACAGACACACACACACACACACACACACACACACACACACACACACACACACCCTCATTTCCAGAAAAGTTCATACAAATATGCACAAATTTTCAACATGGTCATTTCTGGGCAGTATGGTACTCCTAAGTAACTATACTTTCTCCTAATCCATTTCAGTTTCTTTCTCTTTCTAACCATAAGCAAATATTAGACTTATAATTCAAAGGACAATGAGAATATTTTCATTTAGAATATTTTTCAAAATTGAACATTCATGACTTCAATTCTAGAAGGAGGGGTTATTCATGTGTTGAGACTGGGGAGGAGAAGGCCTTCTTCTTATTTACCTTGCCCTTTCTACACAAGTTGTTGGAGGAAAGTTACTTCCCATATGATTCAGGCATGTGCTTTATCAGTGAAGGGATAAGTTTGTCCTTGCGTTTAACATTATGTATGAGTCAACAGTTCAGCCATATTAGGAACAAAAAAAGATTTTGAATGCAGTGTTCTTTGTAGATTTGGCAAATTACTTAACTTCTCTGAAATTCTATTTCCTAATGTCTACAGAAGAATTAATAACACATATCTGACAAGTGTATGAAGATTAAATGATGGGACAACTGGGTGGTTCAGTTGGTTAAGCATTTGACTCTTGATTTCAGCTCAGGTCATGATCTCATTGTTCATCAGTTCGAGCCCCACATCTGGCTCTCCACTGACAGTGTGGAGCCAGCTTAGGATTCTCTTTCCCTTCTCTCTCTCTGTCCTACCCTGCTTGCTGTCTCTCTCAAAATAAATAAATACATTTAAAATGATAACAAGAAAAGATTAAGTGACCAAACAGAAAACACCTAGCAGAACCTGACCTATGATAATCACTTAAAAGCAAAAAACAGAGCAACAAACAAAAAACCTAACTTCTTTCTCTTTCTCACATGTTCTTTCTCCTCTAGCAATGGATTTCCAAAATGAGAAGAAAAATAAATGGGTTATACTGCCATCTTTAATAGGTCCCATTGCTTGTTCTCCAAATTCCAAGCCATTTGCTTCCTCTTTCATTCTCTGAGAAGGCAAATACCCAGATAGCAAGAAAATACTGGAGGAAGAAACAGATGGCAATCCAATTTGTGCTTTGAATGGCCAATATAATTTCATTTCATAAGGAAAGTCTAGAAGCATTTGAAATAATCCAATTGCTCTTTATAATATCATTTTTTGGAGAAAAAAAAAAACTTGACTCAGGCAGGTTTATTTTAAACCAGAGATTGGTTTACTGCATGTGATACCATTTCTCCATATTCCTCAGTTCATCACTGAATCACCAACCCCCTTTCCCTGCTGCCTTGTACCCAAAAGACCACCAAAATCGACATAACACCCAGTTTCTTCCAGTTAGTGGAAGACTATCATTCAAATGTGTGCATATTTCTTGATTTTACTGTTCTGCACATCACTACGTTATGGTATGAACCGGTGTTCATATCCTCCCTATCAGGAATGTTGGGGTTCTCATTGTAGACAAGGATATTAATACTGATTGTGTGATTTTTCGTATAAGGGAGAAATAGTGTCAGCCTCAGCATATCCCAAGCTGAGCTCACAAATGTTCTCTACAATCTTCTTCTCTCGCACACACTTTCTCTCATAATAGTATCATGTTTCCCCACATCATCCAATTTGAAAGTATCATCCTTTGCTCCTCCTTTGCTTTTCTTAATCATCTAGTCCCCTCTATCTCTGCCATCAATGCCAAATTCAGGCCCACTATCACCTTATCTGACAGCTGCAAGATCACCTTCCTGTTTAGTGTACTTGCCCCCAGTGCCTTTCCCCTCAAATCCATTCTCCACATCTATTCCATTACCAATGTTAATTTGATGGGACACTTTTTTGTTTACAAATACTCATTAGTCCTCAAGACCTACAGAAGAAACTCCATATTTTCTAATATGGCATTTGGGAGCCTTGGTAATCTTGGGTTAGCATCCCTGGCTAGATACATGGATAGTGTCTTGCCATTTTCTGCTTCCGGTGTGTAGTTCCAACAGCATGAAACAGATTCTGAATGCCTGTATACAGCATTCTACCTCATTAATTCTGCTTTAGGCTCATGTCTGCTCCTTCTTAAATGTATTTTCCCCTATTGACTAACTTCTATATGTTCCTTAAGATACAATTCAAGTATAAAAATTCTATGAAGCTTTGCCAAACTCTCCCGGATAGATTAAGTCCCTCTTTTTGTGTGTGTTTCTATGTAACTTTTTCATTGTACTCATCAACTCAAAACTATTTGTGTATCCATATTTCAAATGGTTCTATTGGCTCTTAGAGGTCAGGTAGCTTGCTTTCTTGTATCTCTGAAGTATACCATAACGATTTAAAGACTGTAGATGTCTACAGGTACCTACTGAATAAATGGACTAATCCATAGGTATATATTAGGTATCTGTTGCTTCACTACCTCAGGCAGAGGCTTAAAATGACAGATATTTATTATCTCATAATTTCTGAGAGCCAAGAATCCAGGAGTAGCTTACCTGGATGGATCTAGCACAAGATCTCTCATGAAGTCAAGATATCAGCTGAGGTTGTAGTAAACTGAGGGTTTGGATAGGGCTGGAGCATCCACTTCCAAGTTCACTCACATGGCTGTTGTCAGGGACACTTCAGTTAACCTCCCAATGGGCATCTCCATAGAATTACTCATGACATGGCTGATGGTTTCCCCCATAGTGAGTGATTTGAGAGAGTAAGATAGACCAGAATCTAGATGAAGTCATAGTGTCTTGTATAACTTCATTTCAGAAGTGCCATAGCATTACTTCACTGTATTCCACTGGACACACAGACCAACACTAACACAACACGGAAGCGTCTGGATATCAGAAGGCAGGGATCACTGGGTCATCTTGGAGGCTGGCTACAACAGGTAACATTTGTCACATTCCTAAAATCCTCCTAAGTAGGTATTCTCTCCTTTGCCTTCTTATAGGTCATTTCTGGACATAGGAATCATTCACAAAGAGTGAATCAAACAGGGTCTGGGTAAAGCCTCTGTAATTTCTGGGACCTGTTTGTTTTGTAAATAATAAGAGAGCAAGAGAGATTATCTTTGGAGAGATACAAGTTTCTCTTGATATTGTTTCTTCAACAGCACTGGCCAAGTTCATTAGCCTGACAGTAAGGTATTTATTATGATTGGTTCTAAAGGCTCACACTTGATATTTATGCATTTCTCTCACATGGGACATATAATCCAAGAATATTTTAAGTGGATGAAAATTTAAGGATTAGGTTTAAGAAACTGGGTTGACTGTTATAGGGAGGAGCAAGACGAGCAATGGGAATAAAACCAAAAATACTAGTCCAGTTGGGTCCCTAAACAAATGATACTCAATTCGGGGCAGAAAAGCATTCCGTCAAGACCAAAGATAGTGGCTGCAGTTTGTATTGTGCTCTGCAGACATCAGCTCAGCCAGCCAACCTCTCTTAGCCCTTCTGTTTGCTTGTTTAAAGTATGAGTGTACTGATTCACATATAACTATATTTTTCTAAAGAAAGACATACTCACTCACAGACTATTTTTTTTTTAAAAGAGGTGAGATGCAGCAGGCCCTGCACAGAGGTTGTTTCCTCCCTGGCTGGATGCATGCTTTCCATGCCTCACATTTCTAACACGGGGTAGAGCTCTTGCCTCCCAGGAGGGAATGAAATTGTTCCCTCAATTGTTTTCCATATTCCTTACTAACTTCCCTCCACAGGAAAAGTAACTTACCTGGCTGGAAACTGGGAAATAGTGCAGCTCTCCATTTGGGCTGTATCTCATATTTCTGGCCTCATGGAATCATGACTGTATCTATTCTCAGGCAGTCCAGTTTGTCGTTGGGTCCAAGCCACTTTCTCTGAACCTGTTTAACTATCAGTAAAGCTGTTACGTGGAACTTCTATGATTTCCATATCTGTCCCTCGGTTGGTGTCAATATACTAGAGAAGCCCAGGTTCAGTTAGATTTCCCACTTACACACTCCCATTACACTCTAATTTTTCATGGCACTCCTCACACCTGCAATGTATTTCTCCCTCTTTACACAGACATGAAGTATGTCATAGCAGTTACGGTATGAGAAGGGGAGTCATATCTTCTGGGTTTATATTCCAGCTGTGATGTTTATTACTTAATATGCACTTTAGTAGGTTACTTAACCTTAAAAAATAATTTACAGAAAAATTAAACCCTGGTAAAACAGAGATCTCATATACTTCTTCTTCCCTTCACCCCAATTTTTCCTATTCATAACATCTTGCATTGGTGTGATATAGATATAGATATTTTACAATCAGTGATCCAATATTGATACATAATTATTAACTTAAAGTCCATAGTTTAATTTAAGGTTCATTCTTTGTGTTGTTCAATTCTCCGGTTTTTGTCAAGTACGTGATGTCATGTATCCACCATGACAGTATCATATAGAATAGTGTCACTCTCTTAAAAATCCTTGTGTTCATCCCTCCTGCCTCCAATCCCTGCGAGGCCACTTAATAAGAAAAAAGAAGAGATTGGATTTTACCTTTGCTCATCCTTTCTTTAATGTTCTCTCTTTTATTATGTAGATCCATGTTTCTGACCTACATCACTTTCCTTCTCTCTGAAGCTTCTTTTAACATTTACTGCCATGCAGGTCTACGGGCAACACACTTCCTCAATCTTTATTTGTCTAAGTCTTGTGTGTGTGTGTGTGTGTGTGTGTGTGTGTGTGTGTTATTTTTGAAGGATGGTTTTGCTGGATATAGAATTCTAGATTTTTCTTTCAAGATTTTTATTTTCCTTTGATTTTTCTGCAGTTTTAATATAATTTGCCTGTGTGTAGATTCTTAGGTATTTCACTTGTTTGGTGTTCTCTGAACTAGTTGGATCGATGGGCTGATGTCTGTTATTAATTTTGGAAAATTCTCCACCATGATTACTTCAAACATTTCCTCCATTTCTTTCTCTTTTTCTTCTCCTTCTGACATTCCCATTATAAGCATGCTGTATCTTTTATAATTGTCCATAGTTCTTGGATATTCTGTTGCATTATTAATTTAATTTTTTAAATATCACATTCCCAGGACTTATTTTGCTTGTAATTGGAAGTTTGTAGCTTTGACCACTGCCATCTGTTTTGCCAACCCTTCTACCCTCTAACTCTGGCAACCACCAATCTGGCCTCTGTATCTGACTTTGATTTTTTTAAAATCCATATGTAAGTGAGATCACACAGTATTTGTCTTTCCTATTTTACAGTATTTATCATACAGCAGTTGTCTGACTTATTTCACTTAGCATAATGCCCTCCAGATCCATCTAGGATGCCACAAATGGCAGAATTTCCTTCTTTTTTAAGGCCTATATATAAATATATTTAACAATCCATTGTTTGTTTATATACACCACATTTTCCTCATCCATTCCTGTTGGTGGACACTTAGATTAATATGTTTTGGTTATTAACAATAGCTTTACAACAGGTTATTTAAATACCCCGAAACGGAATTGCTGAATTTATGGTAGGTGTATTTTTAATTTTGGTGGGGAGGGACCTCCAAACTGTTTTCCATACTGGCTGTACCAGTTTACAATCCCACTAACAGTACACCATGCTTATCTTTTCCCCACACCCTACACATAACACTTGTTATCTTTTGTCTTTTTTATGATAAACCATTCCAATAGGTGTGCAGCGGTATCTCGTTGTAGTTTTGATGTGCATTTCCCTGATGATGAGTGATGTTGAGCATCTTCTCAGGTACATTTGGACCATATGTATGTCTTTTTGGAGAAATGTCTATTCAGATGCTAAATTTTTAATCAGATTGTTTATTTGTTTCTACTGAGTTGTATGGGTTTTGCAAATATATATTTTGGCTATTAACCCCTTATATAGACTTTATGATTTGCTAATATTTTCTCCAATTCAATAAATTGCTTTCTGATTTTTGTTGATGGTTCTCTTTGCCATATAGAAGACTTTTAGTCTGATGTAGTCCCACTGGGGTTTTGTTTTTGGTTTTGTTGTCTTTGCTTTTGATGTCAAATCCAAAAGTAATCATTGCCAAGACTGATATCAAGGAGCTTAACCTTATGCTTTCTTTTATTTTCTCTGTTTCTTTCTCTTGTCCTTCTGCTATTGCCATCATGTGTATATTGTATATTTTGTAATTGTCCCTGTAGCACTTGGATATTCTATCCCCCCTCTTTTTTTTGTTTTTGCTGTTTCAGGGGTTTTTTTTGCACCTCAGCTTTAGAAGTTTGATGTATTGGTGTATGTTTAAGTCCACTGATTCTTACATATCTAGTCTACCAATAATCAGCCCATGAAATGCATCTCTGTTACAGTTTCTTTTTTTCTAGTAGGTTCCTTTGATTCTTCCTTAGATTTTGCATCCCTCTGCCTACATTGCACACCTATTTTTGCATATTGTCCACTTTTTTATTAGTGTTCTTAGCATATTAATAATATTTACTGTAAATTCCTGGCCTCATAATTCATAACTCAGTGCCATGTCTGAGTCTGTTTTTGATGCTTATTCTTTCTCTTCAGACTGTGTTTTTTTTTTCTTTTTAGCATGTTTTGTAATTTTTTTTTTTGAAAGCTGGATGTATTATATCTGGTAAAAGGAACAAAGATACATAGGTCTTTAGTCTGAGGTCTTATGACTTTGTGGCTAGGAGTTAGTATGTGTTTCTGGCTAGGAGTTCATCTGTGTAGCTCTGATGTCAGAGGCTAAAATTTCATCTAGTGTTATTATTTTTGTCTCCCCTGTTGGTTTTGGGCATTTCTATAGACTATTTAAATAGGGTCTGAGGCTTGCAGTTGTTTTAGCTATAATCTTCTGGAACCCTCATGAAGTGGGGGGTAAGGTAGAGAGGAGGGAAAATATTCTATAGCCCTACAATTAGGTCTCAATATTTTACTGTATCTAAGTTAGCTATTTCCAAAGTCACTAAGTTAGAGGAGAATGGAGGCACCTGGGTGGCTCAGTTGGTTAAATGTCCAACTCTAGGGTTCGGCTCAGGTCATGATCTCACGATTTCATAAGTTCAAGCCCCACATCGGGCTCTGTGCTGACAGTGCACAGCTTGCTTTGGATTCTCTCTCTCCCTCTCTCTCACCCCTTCCACTGCTCACACTGTCTCTGTCTCTCTCAAAATAAATCAATAAAATTTAAAAGGAGACTGAAGTTGGATTTTTCCATTTTTTCCAAGTTGTTTTTTAGGCTTCAGTAAGAGCTCCTGCTAGTTAGGATCCAGTAAGATCATTTTCCTTGAGAGTAGCCCCTTTTTAAGGAAGACAGAGGATTTTGGTCATATTTAAAATGGCTACTTTTTCCTTTCTCCTACTGGAAGAAGGTTAGAAGATTTTCTTCTCTCAGATTTTCACCATGAGAACTTGGTAGGCATCCTGGAGGCGAAACTCATAGAAGTGTGGAAGCCACCCAAGACTGCATCCCAGCATGTTTCTTCCTCCAGCTAATCTACACTGAGCATCCAACAATGCACCAATTACAGTTTTAAGTGTTCAAGCTGATACTGGATCCAGCTATGGAATTTTGCTCCTGGGCTTCTGTTCCTCACAAATTGTGGTTCTCTGTGTCTACGTGTTTGTTTCTCCAGTTTTCAGGGCAACAGTTTACCTCATTGCCTCAATTATCTGATGCATCTAAGAAGAGTTCTTGAAGTTTCGTTTGTTTAGCTTTTCTTTTTTCCTGTTAGGAGGACAGGAGAGATGACTGCCAACTTCCTTATATTTTGGAACAAAAACTTGAACTACAAACTACTTCATTTTTTTGTACTTTACTTTCTTCATTTATACAATGAGTAGAGTAATATCTAAATTAGAGGATTGACGTGAGGTTTAAATGCGTTAAGGGGTGGTCGAGATTGCAGCAGAGCCAGGCATATACTAAATCGGCAATTAGTAGTATTATTAAAGGGCACAGGGAAGGGACCAGGTCTGTCTTGGTCATTCTGCTCCCCAGCGTCTAGCACAGAGCAGGCCATAAATTTTGTTGACTAAATAGTCTCATTGATTGACTAACGTGACTAAATGGTCTTGAAGACTGACTAAAGCTTTGGTAATCTCTAACATATCACATGTTTTCTTTAGCTTCTAGAATCATAGGATTGTGCTCATTTCTGTGTCCTTTAACTCCAGATCACAAGCAAATGGGGCCAATGACACACGTGCGGGGGCCGGGCATTGTAGTTACTTCCCATAGTTGTTCATTGGAGCTGAGGGGCTGACAGATGACTAAAGAGATTCACATCATAGTACCATTTTATATTTTCATTAATCCAATAGAATGTGTAATACAGGTCTGAATCAGCCAACTTTACATCCCCGTGGCATCTTGAGTCCTTTTACCTAGTTGGGTCCTTTCTATCACCTACATAGGGAGCATCACATCCTCCGTAGCTGAAAGTCCAGTCAGTCTAGGAAATTATGAACGTGACAGGGAACACATTCAGAGTTCCTTATCAGAGTGAATTTCACAATGTCTCCTCACTATGTAGGTAATGGGATAGTCTCAACATTTCAATACCCAGCAGATATTTTTGGCTTTACTCCATCTAGTGGTTAAAATCAGAAATATTTCATTTGGCTATTTCTCTTGCTTCCCACTTTATCCTTAACTTGTGTTCTAATTTCCTTTAAAATTTATTTTCCTTAATTTTAGATCATCCAGTCTCCTCCAGATCTTCTGCCTTCTATAAATGCAGAGTTGTCTGAGATTGTAGATCCTTGGTTTTACACTTTTTGGCATTTTGTTTGGTGTTTTCAAAATCGCAGGTGTTAAATGAATAGATAAACACAATTCATGCTTCTTTAACACAGATAGAGTTTGGTCCTGTCTGCTTCCTTTTACAACCCCTGTCTATTGAGAAGAGTAGGAGAGGTAAGCTCAAAGAAAAAGAATTAGCATCTAGTCAGCATTTCATCTCATTCCCTTACTTACTTGTTCTAGAAAATAGTTAAGACAGTTTACAAAGTCTTATGAACTTCAGGAAGAATTCATGCAATAAATAGAGTAAAAAGAAGAAGAGGAAAGAGGCAAGGGATAATATGGAAGCTCAGGCAAAAAGACAATCAATAAAGATTGACAAACTTATACGAGGGCCAGAAATTGCCTATGAAGTGTCCAGCAGTGACTCCTGAAAGGGAAATCGGATTAGTCACAAGAGAAATGACTGAGTATATAACGTATGTGTCCTGAAAGTTGTTTCTCTCCACAGTTGATCCTAGATGTTAGGCGTCAGTGAGCTGAGATCGATTGATACAGTAGCTAGTGATTAGTAATAATATAGTGGTTTTTGTATTCCCTCTTCATGAGCACTTCTCTGAGACTACCCCAGTTTTGACCTGCAGCCTCACACTTCTTTGATTGCGCTGGCTCTTACATGGGTATTTCTGGAAACAGCCTGTCTTACATATTCCCCCAGACTAACCTTTCAAAATTTGACTCTGATCATATCATTCCTTGTTTATAAAGCTTAAGTGGTTCCTTATTCTTTGAATACTTATCTTATTATTTAAAATCTCTCGAACTTAGTTGTGGTATATTTATACAATGAAATACTACATGGCAATGAGAAAGAATGAAATCTGGCCATGTGTAGCAACGTGGATGGAACTAGAGGGTGTTATGCTGAGCGAAATAAGTCAGGCAGAGAAGGACGGATACCATACGTTGGCACATATAGGTGGATTAGGAGGAAGCTAACGGAAGACCATGAAGGAGAAGAAGGGGAAAAATAGTTGGGGAGAGGAAGGGAGGCAAACCATGAGAGACTCTTGAATACTGAGAACAAACTGAAGACTGATGGGGGTGGGGGAGAAGGGAAGGGGGTGATGGGCATGGAGGAGGGCAATTGTTGGGATGAGCACTGGTTGTTATATGTAAACCAACTTGACAATAAACCATTTAAGAAAAAAAAAATCTCTCAAACTTACCATTACAAACTAACCTATCACATCTCTCTGCACAAATGTTTAACCTATTGGTAACCATAAACCATTGTGGAAAGTGTTTTTGCAACTGTCTTCTTTGTGGCCTCTTACATACACCACCAAGCCTGCAGAAAGTGTATCGTTTCTTCAAATCTTGTTTCAAATACCAGTTCTTCCATGGAATGTTCTAGATCCTGCTTCCTCCTTCATCCTCTGCATTCTCATGTAGTTAATACATATTGTGGACCTCATCTTGCTCCGATTTACCTTTTCATTTCATTTCAAGTGCTGTTCCCCAAGCTCACTGTGTTTCAGCCACACTGGCTTCCCTTCAGTCTCCAGGGCCGCCATGCCGTCTTATGCTGTGGAGCCTTTGCCAGACCTCTCTCTGCCAGGGTGTCCTGTTATTGAGTCTCTGCATGGTGAGATCTATCTCAGTTCTCAAGATATCCCTGCTATAAGCCTTCCTTCATAAAGCTCAGAAAGTGGATGTCTTTCTTTATTCTCCATTTTTCCTATATGACACATTTTTCAAGACATAATTACAGCTGCATTTATTTGTTTGCCAATTAATTTTCTATCTACCACCACTAGATTGTGAACTTCAAAGAGTGGGCTTATAATAAGGTTTTGTTCAGTGAGTGAATAAATACATCATGCATGCTGTTATAGAAAAATATTGTAATTATTTGTTTTTATTAAACATCACAACTCCTCTATGCCTAGTACAGTATTGAAAACAGAAGACAGTTGATAAATAAAGATGTTTGTTGAAAGCAATTGATTGTGTGGCTTTCTCCTTCATGGTTTGTAAGACTTTTGGGGGTCAAAAATGGTGCTCCTATGTAACACTACTTCTCACAAAATGTTCCCCAATTACAGTGTTCATTTTATTGAAACAATAAATAGAACATTGGATTAGGGAACATGCTTCATTTTTATTTGTTCCAGAAAACTGGTGCATTGAAACTATGATATTTTATGGTAGATCATTATAATGAGTCATCATACTATCCACATGTAATTAAAGAAACACATAATAATACATGTATAAAGAACAGGAATGTTTATATAGCACTGTACATTTTCAGGGCAATAACTTTAGTTTATAATGTCAAGGGCGCTCATTCTCAGTTTCTTCTAAAATGGGCATGTTGCCATTTCTAGTGCTTCTTTTCAGGATTCCATGAAAGTTATCTTCCCTGGCTATTTTTATCACCCACAAAACGCCGTTTACACACACAAAAAGCACTTTTTTGTCATTTTGGTTGTCCCAAAGGCCAAATATAAACACCAGCATTAATTAGTGGATTGGTAAAATAATGTAGTGGAAAAGAGCTTCAGTGTGACCCTACGTCTGAAGTAGCTTGAAGCTGTGACTTTACAGTAGACAAGTTTGACCTTAAGAAAATAACTGGCTTCTTTTCAACGAGTTTCTTTCTCCTTCTTGCTTAGGCTTGTATACAAAAGGGAATTTTGTATATTGCCCGAGACACAGTAAGTGTTAAGTATTATTTTCCTAATAATAAATAAGGAGGAAATTTTCAAAATAGGAAAATAAATTCTTATTTCCTAGTCATTTTCCTAATGATCTAGCCAATCTATGTGGCTCAAAAAAACTTTCCATCTTGTGTATGTTGATTTCTTGCCTGAAGACTTAGTTATTTTCTGGTTAGGAATTTTTCTCAAACTTTGTCTCTGGCAATACTCTTTAGGGTAATGGCTCCATTTTAAAGGAAATAGAATTCTAGATGTATATATAAAGAGCTGTCAACACCTCTGTTATGTCAAACGGAACCCAATCTGAGCCCATCCATTGCACATGGAGCGATGGTTTATCTGCAAACTGAAAAATCCACTTCATTTAAAACATAGCTCTTTATGATGTGATCAATTACTCAGACTGGCCTGAAAATGTCAGATGTGTGGTCCTAACTCCAGTCAAATGAGGTGAGTAATTTTCAGTCACTTGTTCAGTGGTTGAGCCAAGAAGAGAGTAAATATTTATAGGCTTATCCCAGGGCGCTGGCTAACAGAGTGCCTGGACAGCTTCTAGAGCAAATAAACAAGAATCCCCTACAGTATTTAAACTTGTCCACTATTTCTCAGCCAGCTTGATTATATACCACTCATTCCCAACCACATTTTGATTGTCCTGCTGCTAAGTTATAACAAGTATTTTAGAGGGGACAAGAGTTGTTTTCCTTTTTTTTTTTTTTTTTTTGACCGCATGTTTAGATTGTATGAGCCTTTGTGTTTATTCCGTGTTTTTACTCCTTAGCTTGCTTATTCTCTCTTAGTAGGTGACCACAATGTTTGCTTTTGCTCATTAAGCTTTTGAACATCACACAAAGCATTCCAACAGAAAACTATCTAATTTGTTAACTGATTAAGTAATTTCATCTGAAATCAAATATCTAACTTCTGAGAGACTTGAAGTTGGGAGACAATTAATTTTATGAGGTTCTGAGAACTCAAGAAGAGTTTGATTTCATGTTTAAGTTTTCATTGATTATGTTAATAAAACCATATCTGTTGCAAGGATTTTTTAACCATGTGTCTTTTTAAGTTTGTATGTGAACCTTCCTGACAAGTCTTAGAATTTTACAGCTGGGAGTGATCTTAGAATTTACCATCTAGTCCAAACTCCTCATTTTACAAATAAAGCAATTGACATCCTGGGACATTTAGGAGAGGACACACCCCAGAACCCAATGATTGCTAGTGATTTTGTGGCGTGTTTTCCCAAGATGAGCCTTCCAGTCTTTCTGATAACATTTTAAATTCTTGTTTGATGAGCATAGTACTCTTTCAAATATAGAGAAAAAAACCCCACCTTCCCCCCCCCCAAATGTTTATTAAGCCCCTAAAGATGGTAATATTAATCTTTGGATCATAAACCCCTTTGGGAATCTGCTGAAAACTCTGGATGTTCCCAACAGAATAACTCATAGAGACAGAAATTCACACCTCATTTCATGGAATCCATAAACTCCTGAAACCTTAATTCCAGATTTCTTTATTTATTAACAAAGATCTACCATGATAATGGTGGTCTAATTATATTTCTGTACTTGAACAAATTTAGATATTAAATACCATTTGAAGTAGTTTGATGGTTACTAATTAAATGATAGCTATTATTACTAATAAGAGTGAAAATAATACACTCTGCAAAAATACTATTTTTGATTTCTATGCCCACATTGTCAGACATAATGAAACTATTTCCGTTCAATTTCAACTCACAAAGGTAAACAGGTTTTGTTTGACATGATGGGATGCTTTACGGACAACCCAGAATAAAGATTCTCTGAATTCCCTAACACACATCTGAGAAATAGCAATAATAAATGCCATTCAGGATCTACACTGGGATCGGAGTGGATCTACATTCAGGAATCGGAGTGGAGCTGAACATCATAGCAGAGTGTATTATCTGATATGCAATGGCCAGACTGTAAGGGGACTTCTTACGTGGTGGGAAGCTGGCCCAAGTTTGCATATCTCCAAAATTCGTACTTCAGATCTCAGCCGTAGCACTGTCGAGGCAGCTGTAAGGAAAGACATCCACATTTATTCACACTTAAGGATGTAAAGAGAGACCTCATGCTAAAAGGATAGTACTGGGGGCGCCTGGGTGGCTCAGTCGGTTAAGCGTCCGACTTCGGCTCAGGTCATGATCTCTCCGTTCGTGGGTTCGAGCCCCACGTCGGGCTCTGTGCTGACAGCTCGGAGCCTGGAGCCTGTTTCAGATTCTGTGTCTCCCTCTCTCTCTGCCCCCTCCCCTGCTCACGCTCTGTCTCCATCTCTCTCTCAAAAAAATGATTAAACATCAAAAAGTTTTTAAAAAGAAATGAAAAAGAAACAAATGCAACAAGTACTTCTTTAAAAAAAGAAGAGTTTCAGGGCACCTCGATGGCTCGGTTAAGCGGCTGACCTGGGCTCAGGTCATGATCTTTTGGTTCGTGAGTTCGAGCCCCGCGTCGGGCTCTGTGCTGACAGCTCGGAGCCTGGAGCCTGTTTCAGATTCTGTGTCTCCCTCTCTCTCTGACCCTCCCCTGCTCACGCTGTCTCTCTCTCTCTCAGAAAGAAATAAAACATTAAAAAAAAATGAATAAAAGGATAGTACTGTTAGCGGCTTCTAATCCGGTCTCTCCTAACAAATGCTCCATCAAAATACCAAACAAGACAGAAAAACAAGCATACAAGAAGATAGGAATCTGGGTGGAATTTTGAAATTGCTTAACTGAAAAAAATGCAGATGCCAGTGTTATTCTAGCAAACAGAGCAAGACTGCTTGCCTGAAATGAAGTCAGAAAACATTTCTTATTTCCCTGTGTACTGTAAACAAAGTAAGCTGGAAAACTAGAAAACTGTAGTTGGCAAAGATGCTGCTCTTGAAGGCAGGTCTGGACTTTCCGGCACATTTTCTCCCACTTCTCTTCTGCGCCCACTCAGAGGCCAAGCCTGGAATGAAGAGGCAGGAAGAAGGGAGTGGAGGCAGCGACGTGACTCTGCCTTGGGGGAGAACTACTCTCAAGAGAAGCACAACATCTTCACAAGTGATCCAGAAAACGAGGAGGAAAAGGCTGTTTGACAGGAATACTTGCTGAGGATTATGGTCATCAAGAACAAAGTTTTACTCTGAAGTCACCAGGCATTGAGATAAGACGTTCAGCCCCATGACAGCTGAGTGATTCTAGATGAAAGAAAGCCCTCCCGACTTTTGTAATTGGTTGAGGGGCTTTGCACATCAGCCCGACTTCCCTCCATAAATAGGAAATGTGGATTCAGCCAGAGTGAACGTGAGTAGAATGAGCCAAGAATAATCCAAGAAGGCTGCTGGGTTTGAAAGTTTTTGTTGAGGTCTTCGATTCGCCTAGGATGACATAAAAAAAAAAAAGAAAAGAATGAATGTGATAAAATACTGCAGAACAAGGGAACAAAACCATCAGCATCAACATTCTGATTAAGAGTATGTTAAATCACACACTAATGTATTCATGATATGATACTAAGTGTAAGAAGTAGAGCACAAATTTAGACATACACTTTGAACTCAATTTCATTTTAAAATTATGTAACACATCCATATACTCCACATACTCCATTATATACTCAGATCAAATGGTGAAATTACAGATTATTTTTAGTTTCATCATTGTTTTATGTATATTTTTCCACTATAAACATCTGTTATTTTTGTATCAAGAAAACAGGGGGGAAAAAGCGCTTAAGAAAATTAGTAAGAAGTGGGGCACCTGGGTGGCTTAGTCGGTTAAGCATCCGACTTCGAATCAGGTCATGATCTCACGGTTCGTGGGTTCGAGCCCCGCGTCGGGCTCTGTGCTGACAGCTCAGAGCCTGGAGCCTGTTTCAGATTCTGTATCTCCCTCTCTCTCTCTGACCCTCCCCTGCTCATGCTGTCTCTCTCTCTCTGTCTCAGAAAAAAATAAAAAACATTAAAAAATTAAAAGAAGAAAATTAATAAGAAGAAATATTAAGGAATTGGCTGAGGTGAAGAAACATGGTCTCCAGCCTTGTTTTACTCTTAAGTATAAGACATGAGAAGCTGAGTACCTTATATTTCACATTATACCCATTACTGCAGTGTGTTTGGACCACAGGCTGAATATATTAGTAGTTGATTTCTTTTGGGTTCTTAGGTATAAACGGTTAAAAATTTCATTAAAAAAATGTTTTGGGCCCCTGGGTGGCTGAGTCACTTGAGCATCTGACTTCAGCTCAGGTCATGATCTTGCCGTCTGTGAGTTCCAGCCCTGTGGCGGGCTCTACATTGATGGCTCAGAGCCCGGAGCCTGCTTCAGATTCTGTCTCCCTCTCTCTCTCTCCCTTTCCTGCTTTCTCTCTCTCTCTCTCTCAAATAAATAAACGTTAAAAATTTTTTTAAAAATGTTTTAAAACATTTTAAAACATTACCCATTATTTTGTAACACAAAATCTTTATTTATTTATTTATTTTAATGTTTATTTATTTTTGAGAGAGAGAGAGAAAGAGAGAGAGACAGAGCATGAGTGGGGGAGAGGCAGAGAAAGAGGGAGACACAGAATCCCAAGCAGGCTCCAGGCTCAGGGCTGTCAGCACAGTCTGACACAGGGCTCTAACCCATGAGCCTTGAGATCATGACCTGAGCTAGAGTCAGATGTTCAACTGACTGAGCCACCCAGGTGCCCCAACACAAAACATTTTAAACCAATTGATAATTTATTAGATGTGTTTAGTTGTTCCTGACAAACAAACAAACAATAAACAATAGTAAGTAAGTCTATTTTATTGCATGATTTTTTTTTTTTTTCATTAAATCCTGCTTTCGGATTTCTGCGGGCTCTGTTTTTTGTTCTAAATCTCGTGCTTTGGCAAAAGCATTAGATTCCTTTAAGGAATATTGAGGCTATTGTCAGCAATAATCTTTCTCCAGGACTCCATGATCGACACACTTCTCCTTCAGATGGAGATTATTGTGGTATTTGTGGAACCATTCAGTCTTTCCAATTCAAAGAATCTACTAGTGATAATGTGACTTTTTTATTTTCCATATAAACAGATCCATGCCAATGGTACATTGTGGTTTCATTGGCTTGTAGGCATCTCAGTATTTGCGCTCATTGGAAACAATTGGATGTTTCAAGATAAGTCAGGCAATTCTCAGACACAATATAAGCCACGAGAATATACTCAGATTTTTGGTTTGCATTTTTCCAGACCTGTGGGCTAAGGTTGGACTTTTGTTAACATAACTAATCTCCACGCATGTGGAATCACAATTTTCATACCATTTTAAGAATAACTCTTTTTATCAGATTTAAAAGTTAGCAACAGTAAAGATTGTTTTGCTGATTTGTCCAACTCCCTTACTTTAAATTGCTTTTTAAAACTAACAAATCTTGTACATTGATCTAAATTTCTCTAGTTATTGAGAAAAAGCTGATAAGAGCATCTGTGTTAGCTTATATTGGAAATCTAGAAAAACTGAACCTGTAAAAACATAGAGTAGAATGGTGATTACCAGGGGCTAGGGGCTAAGGGAATTAAAGAGATTATTTAAGGGTACAGACTTACAACTTACATAGATAAGTAAGTTCTGGAGATCTAATGTACAACATACTGATTATAGTCAACAACGCTGTATTAGAAACTTTAAAA
The DNA here is from genome assembly GCF_008692635.1 of Crocuta crocuta. Classification (NCBI taxonomy): domain Eukaryota; kingdom Metazoa; phylum Chordata; class Mammalia; order Carnivora; family Hyaenidae; genus Crocuta; species Crocuta crocuta. The sequence continues at coordinate 3,306,346 of NW_027529596.1, forward strand.
TTGCTAATAGACCAAATTGTAACCATTTTCAACAAAAAAGAAATGATAAATATGTGACATGAAAAAAGTATAAACCAACATACTGTACAAGTTAAATTTATACACTTGTATGTCAACTATATCCAGTTTAAAAAAAATCTGTGGAAAAAGATCTATGATAGTATTTGTATCTTTGACATCCATGTTGCCGAAGAATAGCTAATGCTTTCTGTACTGAGATGTCAAGAATATTGAACTGTGTATGGATGTCTCAAACTTGCATGTACCTCTGAGCCCACTGTCTCACTTGTAAACATAATAGCATGTTTACAGGAAGCTGGTTATGCTGTAGGTTGGAGGGAAGGAAATTATAAACCCATTAAAGGGAAGTTCTTATGTATCAGTAAGTATTTTGGTATTGCCAACCTAATGATACATAACATACATTCCCACAATCAGTATCTTAACAATCATAATAACTTATTCTCAAGGATGTGCTAGCTGGGTAGGGTGACTCTGCTGCTTGTGACTGAGCTCATTCATGTAGGGTGGCTTGGATTTCTTGATCTAACTGGGACACAGATGGATAGCTCTACTTTTCACTGCAGGTCTGTGGGTTGGCCAGTAAGTTCAGCTGCACATGTTTCTCATCCTCCTTGGAGCAGCAAGCCAAGTAAGCAAGTTCTTCTGATGGCATGGCAGAGGGCTGAGAGGGCTGTGGAGCTAAGCCTCTAAGGCCTCTGCTTGCATCATGCCTGCTAATATGCCTCCAGCCAAAGAAAGTCACAAGGCCAAACCCAAGGCCAAGTGGAAAGGAAGTACCCTTCTCCCGAAGTGACTAGAAGACGGAGTGGAACGTTTTGAATAATAATCAAATCCATTACACCATGGTAGGTTAAAATGTTAGTTGAAAAAACCTTACTTCTGTCCATGATGAAGTAGCTTCAACTGGACTAAGACTCACATGGCGAACTGCTATAAAAGCAGGAAAAACTACAAAAACGACCGCTTGAAGACATCTCAAGTCCTAAGGCGGCCAGGAGTTGAGAGGCTGAAATCTGGAGACAGGAGAAGCACATGGAACTGAGCACCACGTTGCCTTTTCTTTTAATGTTTGGAGCATGTGCTCATTTGCAGCACATGAACTAGAGGCCACATGTAGAGTGGTGTGTGGGGCTTACAGCAGTCTCTCCGAGCTGGAGGGCTAGAGAACAAAGATCAGTGCTTCCGAGGTATCTACTACTTACAGAAATCAGATCACAGAGAGAAGGAACTAGAACTCTAGACACTTGAGCCTAAAATTCTGTGTGAAATATTTCCTGGAGTTTTTTGTTGATGCTTAATATGTACCTAGGTGAGGCAAATATTCCTGGGAGGGTAAAGAGTGAGGAAGAGATTTTGTCAGCCTTACAGTACTGCAAAGATAGAGGTAGAAGTTTAGGGTATAGCATGCAGGAAGAGACTGAGGAAATACTTTTTGGTGAGAGTCTTCTGGAAGAGAACTACAAAATCCATAAATATTTGTAAATTAGGCAATACATTTCTAAGTATCTACATGGTTGAAGATGACATCAACATAGGAATTAGGATATTAGTAATAAGAAAATATTTTGAATGGATGACAATGAAAAATAACATATACCTTGTGGGATTCTGCTAAAGCAGGGCCTGAAAGAAGATATAAGTGCATATGCTAGAAAAGAAAAACATGTTAAAAAGAATTGATCTAGGTATTCATCAAATTAGCGGGAGAAAAGATAGTAAATTAAACCCAGAGAAAGAATAAGAAAGGAATAATAAAGCAAGTGGCAGATATCAGTGAAACAGCAAACATGATATAGAGAACATCAATAAGGCTACAAGTTAGTTCTTTGTAAAACCTAAGATCAATAAACTACAGGGAAGATTAATATCCTAAAGAGAAAAAAACACAAATTGCCAGCATAACTGTGTCCCAGACATATTGAAGAGGCTTAAAAAAGGCTATAATGAGCAACTTTTGCCAAAATTAGTTTACAGTTAAAGGGACAAAATTCTTATGAAGGACAACTTAATAAAACCAAAATGAGAAGAAAAAATGAAATTCTGAAAAATGAAGTAATGAAAAAATAGATCTGCGATTACACATGTTTACACACACACACACGCACATGCACGTGCGCACAGGCACATACACATACCCACACACACCCCCAAACAAAATCCCAAACCAAAAAACCCAGGCTCAGTTGTCCTCACTGGTAAATTCTTGTAATATTTAGGGAAGAGATAAGGCCAATGCTTCAGAAACTCCTCCAGAGAACAGAAAATGTGGGAACACATCCAAACTTATGTTTGAGACCAGCCTAACCGGATTGCTAAAACTCCTGAAAAAGATATTAGAAGAAAGGAAAGTGAACATACATAAAAATATCCTCCACAGAGTAGTAGTAAGTCGATTCCAGCAACATATCAATTGGACAATGGATCATGACCACACTGGATTGATTTCAGGAGTGCCAAGTTGTTAGGTACCCAGAAAATAATGTAACTCACCTCATTAATAGGATAAAGGAGAAAAAGATAACATCATCTCAATAGATTCAATAAAATATTTGATACGTTTCCTGTCTCTTATCAAATTAGGGATAAAATTGAAGGTAAGTGAGTCTTCCGTATGTAAAATTATAAGACATTCCTGAAAAAGAAATTTTAAAAGACAGAAATAAATGGATAAATCATGTCCATATTGCAAAACTACAAATTGATTCCAAATTGGTTTATAAACTGAATACAACCTGTGTAAGATTCCTGCACATAGTTTTGCATGTATGGGAAAACTAACTTTAAATTTCATACTAAAAACGGAAATGGCAAAGATAGTTAAGTCAATGTTGAAGGGAAAAAAAAACCCCGCAATCAAAGGACTTATACCCACAGCTATCAAGAATTGTCTTAAAGTTATAGAGTTAAACTGTGTGGTATTGGTGGAAGTACAGATAAGGAGATCAGTAAGAAGTTTCCAGAAACAGATCTAAATATATGCAGTCATTTAGTTTTTGAAACATGTTACTGCAATACTATGGGATCCTGTCCAAAAAATGAAGCTGTTCACAAAACCGTAGTAGGGATTGTCTTTTATCAGTAAACACATCACTTCCCTTTGAAATCAAAAGCACCACTGGTTGATACCTGAAGAGCTCATTCACCTTTACAAGAAGCACCTTCTCATTTTCTTGTAAATTTGACAAACAACTGAAGGACACAGTTTCTTAAATGCCAATCACTTGTGTATTCTGTAAATGGG
>NW_027529596.1:3309740-3336661 GCF_008692635.1 Crocuta crocuta
ACATTCAGAGCTACAATGATGGCCTCATTATTATTTGGATTGAAGCAAAATGGAAAACAGTCTCCATTCTGGCAGTACAGATCCTTCAAAATACAAAGAAAGTGCTTTGCACTTGGGCCCTTTGTACTCTTACAAGAGACTGAAATGTTCACACCTCCAAATCTACTATAATTTTTAGCTGGGAGGAGGAGAGAAGAATAGAAATACCCCAGCTGGCAGGCAGCACAGGTATCTGACTTGGTCTGAAGGCCATGCTTTAATTTCCAGCCAAACAAACAGGGTTTTTTGTGTGTCTGTCTGTTTGTTTGTTTGTTTTGGTGGGTTTTTTCTGAGTCATATCAAATATCAGCCACCCAGACTCACCATGACATCCTGAGTCCTTGGTTTGAATTTGACAAAGGAAGCAGGCAAAACTCTTTTGGCGCTAGTTTTAACATGAACTCTGTGTACTCAACATGCCATTCTCACTTAAATTTCTATTATGTGGCTGTTCTGAATCCATTCACCGATCTACAAATTGGTAAAGCAGATTATTTTAGGGGATTTCTCTCTGCTTTTCACTAAGAATCCACTATATTAGTAGGAACTCTATTAATAAGAGAGATGAGCCTTTAACTATTTCATATTTTCAAGGCTTTGGAGGCTAACATCAGCCCAGACACATCATTCCCTGGAGCTCTCAGATCAGGCCCACTACCTTTTAGTGCTGAGATTCTGAGTGATCTGTGTATTCTGGCTTTAAATAAGAGCATGTCGTTGCAGAAAAACTGAAAAGTGAGGCTGGGTATTTAAGTCAGTTACAAACTAAGTGGTTCTTAAGGCTTTTGCTGCTTTGCCATGAAATTTGCATCTAGGAAACTGGATCTGTGCTCAAGGCACCACATATGTTTCGTATTTGCCAAATAAAGTTTCAAACCTCTGCCTCTCGTTCCCCGATTTCCCATCTGTGATGTGCATCTCTTCCTTTTTCTCTTAACGACAGTCATTGTGTTCTGCCCTTTCAGATTATAATCTTAAAGTGACTGGAACTCATTGGCTTCAGAAGGGTTCTTTCCCCCTCCCCTCCCCCACTATTTCTGGAATGTGACCAGACAACTAGACCATTCCCACTGCAAACTATGATTGAGATAATACTATTTAAGAGCCTGGGAGACACAGTTTTGTGCCATGGCACGTAACTGTTTTAGGTAAAAGACATACGACCAACACAATAATGCAATCTCTCAAAGATCCCAATGACTGGCATAAAAACTGCCAATAAGTAGAAGTAGAAGAAAAGTGTCCATGTGCTTAAGTTTACACTGAAGAGCGTTTGGAATTCACCACTCTTGGTATGCCATAGTCTTCTCTTATTTTATTTATCTGGTTGTTCTTTGAGGCAGGGTAGTCCCACTAATAATCTGAGGGACACAGCTAATCGCTGCCCCTCACTAATAACTTTGACAGACCTTATGTTCTTAAGCATTTGCAAAACTCATTAAAAAAGCCAGCCTGTGCATCAGGAGATATTAATCTATTGTATATGCGAAAGAATTATACTGTCAGTGAAATTTCACGAACTGAATGCAAAATCACGTATAGATACGTATGTTTATTTTTAGAGAGAGGTTGTATAGCTTTCTTCAGATTCTCAGAGCAATCCAATGCTCCCCAAAAGTTAACTGGGCTGTAATTAGAATTGTTTCTTTGTTAAAACGCACCCAGTCTCTGGGTTTTATACAAAGTACTGAAATTTAAGGTCTCTCTTGCTTGCCTAAGCCACCATCATTTCTCTTTATTTTCTAAATTATTCAGAGTAAAAGGATCATATTGTTCTGCCTTTTGTGTTTTTTTATGTTATTCTTGTCTACATCTGGGCAACTTTCAGAAAAGCAGAAATCTGTGTTTGGCTTCTCATCTTACTCTTGAAGGGCTGGCAGAGCAATGACCGCCCACCCTCGTTGTTACAGGATTTTTGTTGTTGTTGTTCATTATTATGTTTCTGGGATGCTTGTAAAATATTCATTTTTTTTTTGTTTGTTTCTCTCTAAACTATCCTCAGCTCTCATAGCTCAGAGGAATTCATATAAATTACTTGCTCTCAAGAAATTTTATGCTGGTAGATTCTAGAAAGCCCTTGTCTGCTTTTCTCCTTCATTCTTATACACAATGACAGTTTCCTGCTTATCTTAAGGGCTATCTTGTTTCCAAAATTCACTTCAATGAAATTGCCAACTGTATAGAGAATTGTATAGAGAATCTCTAGCTCCAGAGAGGTATTTGGGATTTCAGTAAGTGAAATTGCTGTATTCCATTTACTAAAGAAAAATGCAGTCACCTTCATCTATCTCCCAGCTTTGCTTAGATCACAGACTCACAAAGCTGTCTGGGTAGCCTATAGTCTGGCCATATTTACCCAGTTCATTCTCGCTTCAACTATACCAGCCTACAGCCGCCCATTGCTTTCTTACAAGATCTCTGGGGAGGTGGTTTATCAGGGTTTAGCTGGACCAGAGGACAATGGACTAGGGTAAAAGTCAAAGTTTGACAGTTAGATTTTTCAAAGTGCTTTTAAAACATTTTGAAAGACTGTTAAGGAACATCCCTTGGTGACTTGAGATTTTTAAAAATTTGTTAATAGGTTCACATTTTTGAACTTGCAAACTGATGTAATGAGTAATATTTCATAATTTATACACTAAGGTAGATGGAAATGGATCTTTTAGCTAAGACTACTCATCTTCCTAATCAGTTAATGTTTACTGGAGAGAAGCCAAAGATTTAATCAAATGGCTTATCCTGCTAAAGAGGCAGAACACAAAAGTTTCTTATGAGAATGTTCTCCCAACTTCTGCTAAAATTTCAAGTGGCTGAACACTTGAAGCGTTGCTTCACCTGAGAATATATTTGAGTGTTTTCCTCAAAACTACTTTTTCTTTATTCAGTGTTCATTCTATGGGCCCAGTATTTGCGAATCCATAGGCTGGTTTTTGATAAACATTTGCTTTGCTTCTGAGAATGGAGGGCCAAGGATAGCTGAGGCTAATTGCATCAAAAAAGTCTGAACTACAAGTCGGTAGTCCACCCAGAAGCATGCACAGGTTGTCAATGCCACTCAGTAATGAAGTTATTGTTGTTAATCTTGAACTCAGGAAGTTAAAGGGTTGGACCCACAGTCCCGATTTCTTAAAGGGCTGATCTTGTGAAAAATTCAATCTTAGTTAACCCAGCTTTGTAATATAACCGATCACAATTCTGAATAACCAGGATGAGCACATAGTTGTTGGTTATGAAAAATAAACTGGGCTGTCCGTGTTGTACAAAAAGAACAAATCTGCCTTCTAGATTTTAGCACAAAGGAGAAAGGATACAAGTTATCTAATAATCCTGAAAGATAAGAAAAATTGTCTTACCTCCCACCCTGTGTTCTTGTTGGTCACTTGGGATCCAAACCTAAAGTCCCCAAATCCCAACACCACTGACAGTGCTTACAGTTTACTGACTTCAACATAGATAAGTGGTCCCGTTAATGTCAGGAAAGTTTTGTTTGTCTGTCTGAAGAATATACATCTGTATTTTAAATTGCATTATCCAGTTTATCCAGGGGATAAAAGATGTTTACCTTCACAAATTCCTGGCTTCTGAGCTGAACTAAACAGGACAAGTTTAAAGGCAGGAGCTCAGAGCAGTTCACAGCCTTTTGACAGCTCTGATGTGGTCTGCCAAGGCTGAGTTAGTAAAATCCAGGCTTATCTCTTGGCTTCTGGATTGACTGCAGCGGGACCTCGGGTCTTTTCGGCTACCTGCATCTCCAGTGAACTCCATGCAAGGCTGGTAGTTGCAAAGATGATAAAATAACACTGCAAAGTATTGTTTGGCATGGGATTAGTGTTCACAGGTGTGAGTCCAAGGAATTGCTCAACAGCCTGTGGAGGCCAAGTACGATCTGCCACATCAGTGGTATGCCTTGCTAGGTCACCTCTGGCTGGCTCTCGTCCAGTTCAGTTGTACAGCCACGCCCAGGCTTTTATCTCATCTTCTTGTTTCCGGTTTGCTGTGTGTCTCTGAAATGAGGTGTTTCTTCATTACCAAGAAGGGCAGAAAGGTGGAGGCAGAATATGAGATGATGAACACAGGACTCTAACAGATCAGCCCCTCCATTCCGCCGGACTTGTGCTGGCTTGGAAATGAGCTGCTGACCAGTGTTGGAGAGGGCAGCAGCTGCCATCAAGCACCCTACCACAGCTCAGAGTGAAGAAGGAATGGGAACCGGAGGAAGCAAGGGATGGGGAGTGTCATCTTTACCAAGGAGATCCCCATGGTCATGCAGCTATGGATACAGGCCAAAAAAGCAGCCACCTTTCCCGTCTTGTGTGAGCCATAGTGATTTTTCAGGGCACAGAACATGTTTTCCTTTTCACTAACATGTGATTATTTTTTCCATATCATGATGTTTGGTAAAAGGGAAATGTATGCGGAAATAAATAAAGATTAGGTCCAATAGAATGCAAGGTGTCTTGTATTGTTGACAGTAGAATCCTTTGGTCATGATTATGTGTTTTGAACCTCTACTCAATAAATGTTGAATTAAAATGTAAAGAATTACTGGTGAGTAAGATTCTAGATGTCAATCTAGAAGATATGCATCTAAAGCTGAACTTTTGTCCTGAAGTTATCACATCACTGTCCCTCCCTTCCAACAGCTGAATCACTTTACTTTCTTTCTAAATCAGATTCCTTAAATGATCCCATTTTTCAATTTCCAGATGTCCACAGTCATGTCTTCCAGTGGCAACTCTCAAGCGAAACAGGTAAAATGAAATATTATCTGAATTCAGTGTTGGTCTATTTAGTTCTTGATTGTAGATATTGCCCTCCCTGACTTATGCCAAATCCATCTGTGTTTGGTCTCTGCAAATCTCCGATGTCTTCTTTTGAAGACCTTTCACTTTTTGTCCCAGGTGCTAATCTTAGAAACTCAAAGCAAAGACCCAATTTTGTTTAATTGTAAGCATTAGGAATGAATTTGAGCTTGAGAGTTGATAGGTTGCTTACCTCGAACTTACTTTCTCTTTCCATTCATTTATTCAGTTTCAATAATGAAGAACTTGCTAATGACTTATATAGAAAATCTCAATTTTGCCTTCTTCGATGTTGGGTTTTTCACTTCGTAGCAATGTTACATGAGATAAAAAATCATTTTGTCCCATAAACTTTATAGCATAAACTCTATACATTCTATACCAGAGACTACAGAGTAAGTTGAAGTGAGTAACTATGGGTCACATTTGGCTTTTGGAAAATAATTATTTATATGACTTTTATGGTTGGGTTAACATCCTTTTGCTTTTATGTTTGAGTTAACGTCCAGGATCCAGTAGTGCACCTTCCTGAAGCATCATCAATCTTTAAAGAACCATTTTAACTGATAATGAGGAGGATTTTTTTCATTCTCAGTCTTGCATAGGAGGGTATGAAATATTTCTTTCACTGCATGTTACTGACACACATCTATCCTCTGAAAGTTTATTTGGTGGCTTGTCAATATCAGGCATTGAGGATAAGGTAACAGTAACTTGATGAGTATCATCCATGGGAAAACTATGCTCTGGTTGCCAGGGTCCCGTGGTGTGTGCACCTACTGGCAAGAAGCCATGGGCACATGCATGAATCACATGTCTAAGTTTATCCAATAATGTATAACTTTAAAAACAATCTTTTGTAAGTGGTTATTAAGCTTCCACTTATTTTAAAAGTTCCCTTAAATGTTCCCACCACAAGAAAGAAATGGCAGTTATGTGATGTGATGGAGGTGTTAGCTAACACTGCAAGTGTATTTCATAAGTGCATCAGATCAACATATTATGTAACTTAAATGTACACAATGTTATATGTCAATTGTATGTCAACAATAAACTTGTGTGTGGGGGGGGTGGTTGTCAAACACTATAATAGGCACTGATGGGATTAGAATGACAAAACTGAAACAGTGTTTACCTCTTTTGTGAAACTTTTACTTAACCACTGCCATCTGATAGTACAAGCTCATTCTTTGATGCTTTGATTGTACTCCATACAGACAGTAGAATGTAGATTTAGAACACCTGTTGAATTTTTTTTATATCTCTCTCTCACATGTTAGACTGTAATCTCATGGAAGAGAAACATTATGCTTTAATTACTACGAACTTCCAGATTCTGTCGCCCTGCACTTAGCAGATGTTCAATAAATAGTCCTTGAACAAATGAATTAACAGTTTCTGATCTCAAACAGATGGACAGAAAAATTTTGAACACACGAATTGTGAAAGAGAAAGTATATGCCAAATCCTTATGTAGAGTATTATGTGTGAAGATTGGACCCAAGAAGCAATTAGTGTTGTATTTTCATCTTTGTCTTAGAGTCAGAAAACGTTTAAATAAGAAGGGATAATGTGGTCTAATATGTTTAGTTTGCAGAGAGGGGGAGAAGGACTTGTAAAGGTTGAAAGACTTACCCAAGATAAACAGATGTTTTATCTGTTTAGAATTAGCACTAAAATCTCCTCATGCTTTGAAAATTACGTGTGTTTTTCAGGTTGTTAGTTGTGTGTTTTCAATGTGATATGTATTATAGCTCTACCTTGGTTTACCCTTTTGTGAGAAGTGTGAATACGCATGATCATTAAAAAGTATAGTTTTTATTGAATCAAAATAAAAGTAATAAAATGGATTAGTATGTCATTGATAGCTATGTCTGAAGACATACAGTTAATCATAATGAATACTTATTTTATTGAGAGCTTATATATTACCATGTATCAAGCACCCTTCTAAGTATTACACATATATTAATTTATTCATCCTCTTAACAAATGCTCAGGTATATAAAGGTAAGACAATAGGGACAGAGCAATTATGTGCATTGGCCAGTATCATGATCTAGTAAGTAGCAGAGGATGATTTGAACCCAGTCTTTCCCTGGAATCCAAGCAATCGACTTAGGATGTTTTCTTCTTCAGATCAGACATGGTCCTCACCATCGAAGTAGGTACATAAATGTGTGAACACAATATAAGGCAACAAGTCCTAAACTTTAGATATTTGAGAATCCAGAAGAGGAAATGAATAGATAATATTCATGAGGCTTCTAAAGGTGGCCATAAACCAGCAGGGAGCTATGTATGCATTGCCATCTACAAACTTCACAGGGCATTAAGACCTCCCTCCTACAATAAGCTCACTTTATCCTGCACCAACTCTGGTTTTGAATGCACATGTTGCTGGATCCTGCAGCGAATGTTTGTGGAGTATACCTTTTGCTAACTCTCAGTCATACGGAACACTCACCAGTTGGGAGCTCTGACACTTAGAAACAAGTAAGAGGAATTTTGACTAGCGACAGTTCTTTCTGGATGTCTCTATTTATGGGTTTCTTTTTCCTTTATTCATCTTCAAAAATGCCAAGATGGCATGATTATTAAGAGGTTTTCTTGGCAGAAGATCAATCAACACATATTATTCGGATTTTGATTTAGTGTTTCGTAAGTTTATTGTCAACACTAGAGTATTCAAACACATATCAGAATTGCTGTGTAATATAGCTGAGGTCCTGATAACATATTTGTCGTGGGATTGCTTTGAAATGTGTTCCTGAATTCTCCCACCAGAGGATGTCAATGTCTCCTTTATTTAAATTTGCCCACTGAAGATTAGAATTCCCATTAAAACTTGAAATATATTATTGACACTATTTTTCATGACATAATTCATGACATAATATCATCTGCGTTTAAATAGCAAATCCATAATATAGAAAAAAAATCATTTACTTGCTTACTCTTCTGCTGTTTTCTTTCCATCCCTGAATGGAATAGCGGAATGGTTAGTACTAATGGGCTAAATCAGCAATTGAAATGGACGTAAGAAATCAAGGCATCTCAAAGCAGACACAGCTTGCTGATTTTAGACTCAATGTGGTGCTTAACAAAATGATCAGATGAATTTAATTTACTCCTGTAAATTTTCATTTTATATTAAAGTAGCACTACGATACACTGGAATGGCCAAGGAAAATTTACATCTTTCCTTGTTTTGCCATGAACAGGCTGTATAACTTTGAATACATTACTCAGCGTGATTTTACATTATTTCCTTTTCTGTAAACCAAGAAAGGTTGTTAATAGGCTGATTTCTGATTCTACTAGCTCTAAGAATCTGAATCAAATAACATTTATTATTTAATAAGGCTCTCAAGGTATTAAAGTACTTTTCAAGAGTACAACTTTGAGTCAAACAAATCTGGGTCGAAGGCCAAATTTGCCACTTCCTAACTGTATCCTGGGGAACATACTTAGCCGACACTGAGCCACACATTCCTCATCTAAGAAATAGTGAGCTCTTTACCCATCTCAGTTGCTGTGTATATTAAATAAAAGGATGTACACAAAACTATTCACATAAAATCAATTCTAAATAAATGTTTTTTCTCTTTTTCCATAAAACCCATCACCGATTATTCCTCTTAAAAATCCAACCAGTAATAGAATCATATCAACCAAGAGTTAATATCATTAAGTTTTATTTCCATTAACTAGAAAATACACTCTCTCTTTAACTTTTGGTTAAACTACTAACTCAATGACCCCTGAAGCAAGGCATCATCAGCAGAGAACCAACAATCTCTGCTGATAACCAGCATATCATTTTGATGATTAGCTTGGCTGGAATTTGCTTTTTGATGTTTTATTATGAAAAATTTAAGTACATAGAGGTGTCCAAATAATTGTACAACAAACATTCATGCAGCCATCATCTATACTCTACCTTAAACTGTTAATTTATCTGTTGTATCACCTTTCTATCTGCTCATGTTTTTCTCCATCCACCTGATTGGTATTTATTGCAAAATTAAAAGAAGTTACCTCCATTAAAATCCTGAGAATAAAAATAAAAGCAAGAAATATGCTTCCCCTGGAACCAGACCAAAACAAATAGCAGGGTTTCAAAACTTAAAAATAATGAAACGCTTCATGTTCTAAGAGGTAAAACCAGCTTTTTACCTCTTTGATAGCTAAAATATTTATTATAGCTATAAAGTGAGAATATTTAGGATAGTGGAACTTAAATACATTGTAAAATTAGAAAGTTCAACCATCATAGCAGAAGACACATATGTCCCTTATTTTTCTAACTTGAGAATAAAGCTAATTAATTATATATTCTGTATTCTATAAAAAATAACTCCAAAAGACATTCTTATATGAACTGAAAATACAGAGGCATCTTGGTGGCTCAGCCAGTTAAGCCTCTGACTCTTTATTTTCGCTCTGGTCACGATCTCATGGTTTGTGAGTTTGAACCCCCATCGGACTCTGCACTGACAGTGTGGAGCCTGCTTGAGATTCTCTCTCTCCCAATCTCTCTCTGTTCCTTCCTCGCATGTGCATTCACCCTTTATTTCTCTCTCTCTTTCTCTCGCTCAAACTAAATAAACTTTAAAAAAGAGAAAATATCATCCTCCAAATGCCATATTTTGACACTTAGGCAACTCAAATTTTAGATGAACAACATTTGGTTCTGGCAGACTTTTCTCTGTCAAGTTCAAATCCAAAGGAATCTTTCTGTTTAATTATGCTACTATAATGCTTTCAAATGAGCGCTGTTAATGAAGATCCCAGTGGTCACTGTGCTAAGACATATAGTTGACCATGGAACTCTCCACATTTCAGTTGGTTACAGCAGAAAACCTGCTTTGCAGCATTGTGAGACTCTCTTTAGGAATCAAATATCCAAGGGCATTTATATGTTAGTTTAAACTGTCGCTGTGCATACTCCTCTTGTACGCTGTTTCTATGCAAACTCTGCCCATCTACAAGTGACTCTTTTAGAATCGAAGCTCTTTCTCCAGGTAGCTTCAGTTTCATGGAATCTCTTCTTCCTCGTTGCGGCACTGACGGTACCATTTCTTCCTCCATCAGATGAGCTCTGTCATAATGAAGAGCAGCCTGTGTTTCTCCAGAAAATGCCCATCCAACATTTCTCCTTGGGACTGTCTGCAGTGGAGAGGTAGTGTGTTCTAATAGAAATAACAAAAGTTCTTGGGTTAGTTATTCAAAGAATATTCACCAAGTGCCTGCAGGGTACCAGGCACTGTTCACAGTGCGAGGGTTACAGTGGAGTGAGATGCATCTTTTGTCCTTAGACAGCATACTTTCCTTCATATGAGATTGAAAAAAGGGGTCTACAAAATGGCTAAGATAATTTCTGGTCATGATCAGGGCAACAAAGAACGTAAAGCAATGTGATAGAAGGTAAGGGAGGGAGCTCTTTACGGTATCAGGACAGACTTTTCTGAGTCGCTAACATTTGAACTTTTAGCTGAATGATGAGAAAAATGGTCATGAGCACATCTAGGGAAAGCACTTGTCAAGCAGTTGAGGAGGAGATAACTGGAGACATTTAGGTCTCAGGACGGTAAGGAAGGATCTAGTGCAGGGTGGAGAGGTTGCCTTAGGCAGTGGCAGTGCCTCACTCCACTGACACAGGACGGAGGCAGGTGTGGGCACTGACTCTGTGTGGTATAACAGTAAAGGCATTCTGGATGAAGCATGAGGTGCAGTCAACATCGGATAGTGAGAAGAGGTGAGGTACTGGATATTCTAGAAGGGACAGAAAGACAAGTGACCAGGCAGCATGGAAAGATTGTCTGGCTTTGCTAAATGCCTGTTTCATACTTGGGGCCTCAAGCTGAAGATGCACTCAGTTATCCTGGTTGTGTGACTTTCCTCAGACTGTTTCAGTTGCTCTGGGGAAGTGGGTGGTTGGAGTAGGTAGATGTTTGGAAATTCCAGACAAGTATGACTGCGGGAAAGAGGAGGAACAGAAGAAAGAATGTTGGTGGGGGAGTGGTTATTGAGCAGGATCATGAAAGCTAAGCTTGCTAAGGAAGGTAAGAAGAACATGTGCAGGAGATCAATAATGGAAAATGGAATGAACTACATTAGTTATAGGTGAGAACTTGAGCAAGTTAGCTGAAATTAGTAGAAAGTGATATTCAGATGTGAGATATTTAAAATGGATATATTATAGGTGGTGATAACTCAAATGATAGTAACTGTTATTGCTTATTTACAATGTGCTAGGCCAAATACCAGGAGATTCATAGTCATGAATTCGTTCAAAGGATACAGCAGTTCTCTGAGTCAGGAAGCACAGGTGCAGCTATTTTACAGAAGAAACTACAGAACAAAACATTAAGCAACTTGCTCAAGTCACATAAGTAGAAGTGGCTGGGCCGTGTTACAAAAAGATAACCACATTTAGAGTGAGGCGATGTGAGTTGATGTCCAGGGTAGAGAAAAGATGATTGGAGCAAAGGAGGAAATGATGCGGAAAGCCAGGGCAAAAGACAAATCAGTGTGTGGACTTCATTCATTGGCAAGAATTATGATAGGGATAGTAGTAATGGAAAGAAAGATGGTCACATAATAAAATTTATCAATATGAGGTCGAGTAACCAAGAGGTTGACAAATGACAGCACCAAGAGGAGTAATGGGTGGAAACTTCTGGTCACCTATTTTGCAAGCCATAAGGAGGCTTTGAAGAATGAAGAAGAGATGGCTTAGAGGCAGCAATGAGTACCAATGGAGGCACCTCCAGAGCCTCAAGTATTTGGGAATGTGTATGTTAACTATGTTCTCATATTTTCTGTGCTCTTGATGGTCTGGCATCTGGGGCCTCACTGACTGGGGAGAGACCCAGGGTGGCTAGCCAATTCTTAGGGATGGCAAACTTGCCCAGGGGTGAGCTTTTCAAACGCAAACTAATGAATGCAGTGCTTCACCTCCATCCACTACCCCCCAGCCTGGCTTTTATACTCCAGGCCAATATTATCCTGCTCTGATCACCCCAGGGCCAGGTATCAGACAGCTTGGGACAAACCCCCGAGACAGCTGTAATTATTCAAACTAGCCAATCCTAAATCCGTTTACCTTACCTCAACTGTTCCTTCATATGGAAACCACAGGAAGCCTGTTGCCATGTATTTTCAGGCTTCCCTTTGCTTCCTGATCAATTTTTGTGCTTCCCCATGAGCTCCAGTCCCATGGCATGGTGTGCCTCCGCCTCTTGGGAACTGTGAGTAACTATCTTTTCAATGACAGACATGTCTTAATCTGTTGCCCTCACCATCCTTAAATAATAATAAAACCTACAGTTTAAAATAGTGTGGAAGCAAGGACCTCAGGGGATAGTAATAAGGTTTTGTGCAAGAAAGTGCTGAGGAGGGTTTGAGTTCAGGGAAGAGCTTGAGGATATTGGGGAGTTCCAAAGGGCACCAAGGAGAGCTTTGGGAGGCCCTATGTTTCATATATTTCATCTATATTTCATACAGATTAGGGAACTGCAGATGTACGTGCATTGGTACTATGTTCCTTCTTCTTCGGGCTTCCTTTGAGGAGCCTTAGGAGGACACAAGCATAAGCTGACTCAGAAGGGGACCCTCTGCTTCTTGCAACCTTGATCTATTTCCACGCAGGCCACACGCTGTATGTCACGCCACCAGTTGTATGTCAAAGACAAAAGAGTTTTCCTCCAGAAAGCTATTGATATTATTGTTAACATTTATTTAGCATTTTCACTTCTACAAAGCATTTCATCATATATTACCTGAAGCATGATGCCCATGACGGCATAGATAACAGTAACAGAAGCAGAAAGATACTTGGTCATAAAGGCAGAATTCCATGGTTTGAATACTAGCTTCTCCACTTAGGAGACTGTGGTGCTTGGGAACATTTTTAACCCCTCTGGGCTCCGATTACTGTGAGGTGCATGATCCTATACCTCAAAGCTTGTTGTAAGTATCAACAGAAAGAATGGATATGAGGATATCTATAAATTTTCTGGTACATAATAGGTGTTTTAAAATGTATATTGTTTGTGCTTGCATATATAGATGTATGAATACATATAATTTTGACAACAAATTACCGAATGTGAAAATACCCTGGTTATCTCTGGTCACCGAAGCTCAATAATTTCTAAGCAGCCTTGAATGATGTCAGAGTTGGTATGTTCTTTTCCAGTGGTACAGCTATCAGCTTATTTGAATATATGAAGTAACATACGGAGTAGGGGTAAAAAAAAAAAAAAGGAAAATATTTACATGTGCCAATAAAGTAAAAGGAAACTAACAAGTTAGTATGAAGAAGGTATAAATGGAGATCTAAAAACACAGAAATTAAAGAAATAAGTAAGTACAGAAAATTCTGAATCCTGGGAAAATTCATGGAAAAAAATCCAAACAAATATAATATTTATGGCAAAGAATGGAAGGAAGGAATTGCACACACCAGAAAGACAAGCCCACAAAACAGCCTGGCACTGTGAAGGGAGAAAGCATGTCTAAGAGAAATGGAATAAAGCCAGTGAAGGGGAGAATCATCAAGGAAAAACTTCTGGACTAGAGTAACTGGGTAGGAAATCAAAAACCAGCGAAAGTCCGTTCAGAACAAGGACTAAAAGTAAAAACATTTTTTAAACATTGTGCTATTAACATAATAAAATGCCTTAAAACTGGATATTAATTAAAAAAATACTTAGATTGTCAAATGTTCTCTTTCTTCTTAAAGAAATTATACAGAGCCCCAATGTACCTGAAACCACCAGGATGAAAAGTAGGGTATGGTGTTGCCATCAGCAAACACTTTCATCATCTGCTGTTTGACTCTCTTGAGGTCAGAGTTTCATCAATCTTTAAATTTAGTTTGATAATCTGGATGTAATTGGGGTACGATGGATTAGTTTAGATGAAGTTTGCATGTTCTTATTAAACATAGTTGCCAGTGATCTCAAAAGTCCTTGACTTCCAAGAAGAGATGCCTTCACAGTTTCCCTGGCATGGCCTTTCCTGAGTGTATCGACATAAAGCTGAGACGGAGTCAAGCATGTCAGATATTTGCATCCCTTTGCTCTCTCCATGCCGTATTTAATCACATCATATTTAATCATATTTAATCACATCTTATTTAAGTTGCTAGATGAACATATTGTGGATAAGATGCAGTGATGGCTGGCTGGTCCAAAGGGCCATTCTTTGAAAATGTTTCTTACATGACATCATAAAGCACTTTGATTAATGGTAGATTCTTAGGAGGACATTCATTCCAGGCTCTTTGTAGCTTTTTACCTAAGTCCCACTCATCTTTCAAGTCTAAGTTTAAATATCACTTTATCCATGAAGGTTTCCCAAACCCCCTTAGCTATGTTAGGAGAGCCTGTTTTCTGCTTCCTTAGCCCCTGATTTTAGTAACACACACATCATTCTTCTAATGACCTATCAGTGCAGTACCTCCCAGCCCAATCATAAAATCCTGTAACTCATTCAGTGCTGAAGCCTCAATATCAAACACAACAGCTTGGAACATGGTCAGCCCTTAATGCATACTTGCTTAGCATATGGAATGGTAAATGAATGTGTAAATAAAATGAATAGAATCTGAAGAAAAATTTGATCGTAGTATGAACCACAGGGAAAACTTTTCATATTCTTTTAGTCCCTGCACCTGTCCAGAAGCACTGTGAAGCTGATAAGGTAGGAACTATTATGTCAATCTTACACATAGAGACTTGATCTTACACATATGATCACACACCTCCTACCTTTATGACAAGGAAAATGTCCATCTCACAGAATTCATGTTAGTTCATTTGGACATTTGATGACTATAAAGCTATATATTGGCCATTTTATTTGACTTCCAATCTAAGAAAGTTACTTATCAGCTCCTCATTATTGTTTTAGCACTTTCTAAGTTCAGTGTGAGGTCAGGTCAGGTATGTTGTCCTCCAATGAACAACTAAAGAAGTGAAGGCTAAGCTCTCAGCAGTGCTGATGGATTTTGAGGAAATTTTGACATTGATACAAAGGGCCAAGGTGAAAAAGACCTGGACAAAACCAGAGTTTTGTCTTTGAATATGGCTGATGAAGAAAATTGAAGGGATGTACAACAGTCATTGTTACATACCAAGAGGCAAATTCTATTACCCATAAATCTTGGCAGATTCTGGAATTTTCAGGCACAAAAAATATCTGAATATCTGGTAGAAATCATCTACTGTCTGTAGAGCAAGTTCTTTGCACCAGATACAACATCTTTCCAAATCTACCTAGAACCCGTCTTCCCCTTATCATAATCCATCCAAGCACCCTGCACTATGATCACATCACATCAAAACAACATGCGCTTCTCCATTCTGGATCTTTGGAAGATGTTCTCATTCTTCGTAGAAGTTCTTTTTTGTGACACTGTTGTTGTTGTTGTTGTTTTGTTTTGTTTTGCTGGTCTGCTTAGATTCCCATACAGAATATCACCAATTGGGTGGCTTAAAAACAATAATTTATTTTACCACAGTTCAGGAAGCTTGAAATCCAAGATCAAGGTGCCATCAGAGTTGGTTTCTGGTGAGTGCTCTCTTCTCAGGTTGCAGAAGCTACTTCTCTGTGAATCTTCAAATTGTCTTTCCTCCGAGCACACGAGAAGAGAAAGAGATCTCTGATATCCCTTCCTCTCTTTGTAAGAAAGCCAGTACTATCAGATTAGGTCCTCATCCTTTGACCTCACTTAAATGTATTTACCTACCTAAAGACCTATTTCCAAATACAGTTACATTGAGTAGTGGGGTTTCAGCATGTGAATTTTGAGGGGAGGGAAGGGACGGAAAAGGGACACAATCCAGTCCATAACACTTCTCCAGGGATACTCTTACCCATCTTTTAAGATTCGCACTGAATACTTAGGTACTGAGGAAATACAATAATCTAGGATTATTGGAGAAGGGAAACTTTAAATTGATTTATAAAGGATGTGATGCGTTGTTCAGAGAGAAGAAAAGATTCATAAGGGGGAAAATCAATAAAACAATGAGGCAAGAATCAATAGGGGCGCCTGGGTGGCTTAGTCGGTTGAGTGTCCGACTTTCGCTCAGGTCATGATTTCACGGTTCGTGGGTTCGAGCCCCGCGTCGGGCTCTGTGCTGACAGCTCAGAGCCTGGAGCCTATTTCAGAGTCTGTGTCTCCCTCTCTCTCTGACCCTCCCCTGCTCACGCTGTCTCTCTCTCTCTCTCTCCTAGAAATAAATAAAAATATTTTTAAAAAAAATTTTTTTAAATAAAAAAATCAGTAAGTGTCATGAAGGAAAAGGGAAAAGACTGTAGCAGAGAAGTGAATGCTCAACTAAAGAAGCAATATTAATTAGTCACCAGACTTCTGAACAGACAAACTGAAAGAGGACTAAACCCACCAGGGAATGACATAGCCTAAAATATAAATCTTTCTTGGTACTCTGAATGTTAGTGAGTAAAGTCTTGAAGAACTTGAAAGCACCAGAGCTTATGGACTTTCAGTGAAGAAATGTTTCCCTTATTCCTTGGAAAGTCACTTGTAACTTCTAGAATAGAGATATTTACTAATAATACTGAATGACCAAGCACATGCAAATATCTGGATTTAAATCCAAAGATGCTACATCACTGCTTGGAATTATAGAACAAGAAGTTTCAAGAACAGATGTGTAATATCTACCAACCTTCTTCCCTTCTCCCTGCCTGGCTGCACAAAAATCCTACTTCATCCCTTTGTGGATTGGGGAGTCCCAGTCAAGGTCACTCTTGTGGGTTGAAGGTCTTTGGTGAAAGACTAAATGAGAGAGGTCAGCATCTGGCATGGATGCTAGTTGTTATATATTGACCAGCAAGTTCTCCATCTCTTGGGCTAAAATGAATTATGTTTAGAGGATTAGAAAATCCCCTGAATGAAACAATAAAGGAATTTCCAGAAGAAAGAGGTTATCTGAAAGAAGGTGTTTCTTCTTGGAAATTTTTCTATCCTTAGAACAGACAAAAAAAAAGTTTCACTTAATGGTCTCTTGAATAAAATGAACAAAAAGCAGAGATGCATTTTAAAAGGCAGCATATCCATTCCATTTCTTTCCAGACAGGCTTTTACTAAAAACATTGATCACGAAGGCTCCAGCCTTAGTTTTCTAAACTTCAGAATTTAAAATAAACAGCTATCAGTCTCCTTTCTTACAGAGGGAGGTTAAATAGCACATTCTTTCCCACTAAACCAGAAGCAACATAATGCAGAAATTTTACTGACAGTTTTAAAATGAATTACTGGATTCAAAAATAACAGTAAGAGTCCCACAGCTTAGCTAACCAATCAAATGTTTTGCATGATAAAAATACAGCCATGGCCAAATCCTAGATTTAAAAGAAATAATATTTACATGCTATTAAAATTTCCATTTCTTTTTTTAAAATATTTTATTTATTTCGGAGAGAGAGAGAGAGGGAGAGGGAGAGAGACAGACAGACAGACAGACAGCGTGGGCAGGGGAGGGTCAGAGAGAGGAGACACAGAATCTGAAGCAGGCTCCAGGCTCTGAGCTGTCAGCACAGAGTCCGACACGGGGCTCAAATGCACGAACCATGAGATCATGACCTGAGCCGAAGTTGGACGCTTAACCGACTGAGCCACCCAGGTGCCCCTAGAATTCCCATTTCATAAAGTAAATCCAACGTACCAGCTGTTGTCTTCAGCAACTGAAGCTTTTCTCACAGCTATTACTCCATATCTGCGCACGGTCAGAATCTCACCATTCATGCTTAAATCATTGCCTTTTCATTCCATTCTGGAATCTCACCTCCAACTTTTCTTCACTTCCATTCTTTACTGTATTAATCAACACTGAACAATGGCTACTTGCTTTATTTCCCCTAGCTTTATAGAGATATAATTGACACATAACATTGTGTACGTTTAAACTGCACAATGGATTCATTACTTCGAATTACATCGAGTGTGGATGTTAAGACTATACTCTACTGTCATGCTATTTATCACCTTCACTCTCACCCTAGAGCCTCCATGCCATAGCCTTTCTTGTATCTAGGGTACACGGCTTCTCTTACTTCTTTTGCAATGGCTACTTACCCTTTTTCTCTTGTGTTTTACCCATTGTCGATACTTTTTCTTCTAATTTTATGCTTATATGTTTGTCATTCTAGTTAGGGTTTTAAGAGCCCTGTGGATTTCAAAATAGTCCCCCTTGCCCCATCCAATACTAAAAATAGAATCTACATTCTAGTGCCAATTGGTTGGTTGACTCTGATTCAGCTGAGACAGCCAAAGCCCTTATTGTCCACTGTTCTCCAACTTCACTGAGAGACAGCAAATAACAACACAAACTAATTAAATTTTCTTGCCGTAGTTGACCATTCTCTAAAACAAATTTTAATATGACAAATTAATCTAAAAGAGCAACAATAGCAAAACTGAAGAAGAGATGAACTCTATGCATTCAATGTCCTAAGATAAATTAATTTACAACTGTTGAAATATAGCAACAGACCTTAGTCTTTAGAGCATTTTCCATGTTGTGTTTTTTTTATATAAAATTTTTAATGTTTTATTTACTTCTGAGAGAGAGATAGCATGAGCAGGGGAGGGTCAGAGAGAGAAGGAGACACAGAATTGGAAACAGGCTCCGGGTTCTGAGCTAGCTGTCAGCACAGAGCCTGACGCAGGGCTCAAACCCACAGACCGTGAGATCATGATCTGAGCCGAAGTCGGACGCTTAACAGACTGAGCCTCCACTCCATGTTGTGGTTTTTGGAGTAGAGATCCCACGTCCAACAACTCAGACAATTTGTATGATTACATACTCTCTCTTCAGCCTTCTTCTTGCCATATTCCTCTCTTGCTTTTCATCCTGCACTCCTCCATCAGGACGCTGATCTGTAGCCTTCTGCCACATGGCGCTCTACTGCTTGTTCAAGGGCTCTACCTGCAGCATTTTCTGACCCCTCAGGGCTTTGAGGAATGGCAGAAGTGCCTTCTTTACTCACACAAAGGGCAGGTATGGGGCCCTTTTCACAGTCTGATTGAAAAGAAATCAAGCACAGGGACAACTGACAGTGTGCTAAGCATCTCTACACAGCTGAGTTTGATAATATTGATAAAAGAGAATCTATTGGGTCTAGATTTCCCAACCCATCTGTGGATAATGTAGCTGACATCAGAAAATTGCATCAGCATCAACTTGATTTGGTTGGGAGGCACAGCATTAACTTGTATGCAGAGAGATATTCTAATCTAGTAGCAAATCTCACTGCCCTCTTTCAAATCACATCAATCCATCTATCCATTTGCAGTCTATACTACTTCACCCATGTTCCAGGATCACTGAAGCCATCGTGATTTCTCATTCTTCCCACTAAGTTTCTGAATTCTTCTGGAGAACTAAAAGATGCTCTCCTTGGCCCTCCAAAAACCCATACTAGTGGACCTTTGTACAAGCTGCTATTTAACCACACTTTTCTCATTCTAGGCTAGCTTTATCACTTCTTTTCATCTCCCCAAGAGCTTCTGAATCCAAACTTTGCCCAGATAATTTGTAGGGTAAATAAAAGGTAAGTGATGACTTACTCTCATGCAATCTGCTACAGACAGAATGTTTGGATCCCCAAAATTCATACGTTGAAACCCAGTCTCCAATATGATGTATTTTGTGGGAGGACTTTGGGAAGTGATTAGGGTCATGAGGGCAGAGCCCTCATGTGTGGGATTAGTGTCCTTATAAAATGGAGCCCGAAAGCTTCGAACTTGGCTATGTGAAGACGCAGTGAGAAGACAACCAGGAAGCAGCTTCTCACCAGGCACTGAATCTGCTGGAGCCGTGACCTAGACTTCTCAGCCTTCAGAACAATGAAAAATAAATGCCTGTTGTTTAGAAGCCACCCGGGTTATAATATTCTGTTATAGGAGCCCAAACAGACTAAGATACAATCCTATCCTGTCTCAATGTATATTAACCTTTCTTTTTTTTTATTAAATATTCTTTTGCTTACATATAATTACATTTACTCATCTTCTTTAGTGATGCTTTGGTGGAGTTTACAGTGATCTCATCTGTTTCTCTGTCAGCACGCTGTCTTAAGTTATCCATAGCTCCATAGCAGGAAGGGATGCTGTAACGTAGCCCAAAAACCAACTGAGGGCCAGGCACTGTGCTAGCTGCCTTTACATGCATTACTACTTTAGTTTCCACTGAATGGGACTATGTTCATTTTCTGTACACTGTGAAATCTGCAGTAAATCACCATAGACAGATGTGTACCCAGTCATTCTGTGGTGTAGAAGGACGATGACATGGGTGGGATGATGATATACTTTATCAAAGCAAAACTACCAACAACAGCAGCCAAAACATAGCCAGAGATGATATCATTCCTCTGGAAATATCATGCCTCCCAGAATGGAAAAAGCATCTTCACGGAGAAAAAAGAAAAACCCTTTTAAGACCCTTAGGCTGTGAATGTCCTCAGGACACATTGTTTTCTTGTGACACAGTAGGCTGACAGAAGCTGAGCCCTCACTTTGTTCTATACTTCTCTTCTCACCGCCTTGAACAAAAGACTGAAGGAGGCCTGCACAGGGCAACGGGACTCAATTACATAAGGGCTGGGTACCCTGAAAGCCCTCTGCCTTCGTGTTTCAAGGTTAACAGAGAAACAGTTTCCCCCAAAGCCTTTCCATGTCTTTCTCCCCTTTCACTCTACCTCCTCGCCACTACCCTACTCACCCCTTCCTCTAGAGTTGGCTATAAAAGACTTTGCGTCTTGGTTTAGGGTTGGAGTCACAACAATTCCAAACTCAGCAGGCAGGCTCCAAGCCTGTCTCCTTCCAAGGGGAGGCTGTCAGAAGCAAGGCTGCCTCTGTGACGAAGACCAGCGCAGGAGGGGAAGCCACATATTTCAGACCCGGAGGGGGAAGTTCCGGCCCCACTGTGACGGGTGACAAGATGCCACAGACTGTGAAACAACACCAACCCGGTGGGAACTGCACCCTGCTGCTTGGAGATGGCGCTGTGCACATTGTGGCTGGACTTCATTTCTTCCCTTCTGTAGACGCCGAAGCCAGTGATTACTGGTGGGGTCCAGGGGTTTGAAAGTTATGCAAGTTCTCTCTGGTCTCCAGGGAAACTGGTGCCAATTCAATTAAACCTATCACATGATATCGGACCTCTACTGGGCACTCGTAAGTTGGCGAAGTTTTGGGGGGGAGGGAAGACGCAAAGAAGTAAATGGTGCCATCTCTAATGTTCAGGGTTGCTGTGCAGATTAGAGATTGTATACTTAAATTGCATGATACACAGCAGGCACTTAGTGAAAGAGAACTTTGAGAATTTGAATGGCAACTATGCTTGTTTATTCCTAGGTATGGATGAAAATGTTGCTGTCCACTTTACAAAATGTACAGGTAGAGAGAGGGATAAAAGGTAGGAAATAGGTTTCCTTTTCAAAGCGTGTGTGTGTGTGTGTGTGTGTGTGTGTGTGTGTGTGTGATCATTTGTACCTGAAAAAAAAAAACCCTTTCCAGACACCCTAATGTGCCTATAACAAGCAAGGTGGGGGGTGGAGACATGATAGAATTGATTGCAGTCAACTGCAGTAGTTGTTATCCTTGATTTGAAATTAAACAGAATGGGGTGCCTGGTTGGCTCAGTCAGTTGAACTTCCCACTCTTGATTTCAGCTCAGGTGGTGATCCCAGGGTTATGGGATCGAGCCCCACATCGGGCTCTGCGCTAAGTATGGCGCCTACTTAAGATTCAAGATTCTCTCTCTCTCTCTAAAAATAAAATTAAATAAAAAACATTTTAAAAAGAAAATTAAACAGAAATGGCTTCTGGATTGAGTCCACATTATGTCACTTCTTTGAGGCTCAGTTTTCTCATCTGCAAACGGAGAAATAGCAGTACCTTGTAGTGCTGTGGTGAGAATCTAGATGCGAGAAAGCACTCTGCCTGCCAAGCTGCAATTACTCTAGCAGGAACAGAGCGAAGGGGCAGACCAGAGGGGAAAAGAAAAGGCTAGTCGAGAGGCAGTAGATAGAGAAATAGACCTGGTGTTCAAAAGCTCAGTAGTCTACTAGTTCCTTGGATAACCTTGGACAGTTGACATCACCTCTCCGGTTGTCAGGTTCACCTTCTAGAAATATAAGATTAGAAGCATGTTAGTGTCCTTTGCACCTCCAGTGGTCTGGGATTCTTTGAGTTGATTTCATCTTCCCTAGATTCTCCCCTCCAACCAAATGTAGACGGAAGTCCTGGCAAAATTTCAGACTTTCACTCATTTCCCTAACTCTAATGAAGAGTTAGTTCTCTTTTCTTGAGGGGAAGAAAAGGCTAGGATCTTTCTTAATCTCACATTCTGCTGTGTGATCAGGCATATAGTATTATTATTCTTTGCTGTCTCTGCATATTATTAAATAGATGCCAAATTCAACTTGGCATTTCAAAAAACGAAAAACCTTTCAGAAATGCAGACTGCTTTGGGATGTAAGATTTTTATGCAAATATAAAACATTAATACATTTAAAAACTTAGAGCACTTTAGTTTCCAGGAGAGAAAGGAGTGTATTTTTAGATACTTAATTCAGTGCTTACTTAATAAGTATTTAATAGCTATGAGGCAAATTCCTTAACCTCTTTCTTTCTGTGTAAAACTAAGGTACCAAGTCTGAAACAGTCTTATTGAGAACTTGGAGGTGAATGAGAATAGCATTAGCTTTTTCTAGCACCTAGTTGTAAGGAGTGAGCTTTCACTGAATGGCCCCATGTTAAAACTAGCTGTGGAGTGTGGAGGATGAGGCTCCTTCCATCTATGGTTTCACCTGTTACCATAGTAACCACATATAGTTTTCTTCTTCTTCACCATCAATTTTATGGAATAGCTTTTTGGTGTAAGTTACCAAACAAACCCAGAAATGTAGCAATTGGTCTTCCCAAAGATAAGTGAACACAGAGTCCACAAATCTGAAGAAAACCAATTCTTTCCTCGAGGTGGGTAGAGGCCTGGAGCAAAAATTATATTGAGAGAAAACAGGAAATTTATCGTGCCTTATGAGTCACCCCCATCCCCCAAATTGTGATGCTCATCACAAATGCAAACTGCTGGACCCAATATGTTCATGTGTGTGTGTGTGCGTGTGTGTGTGTGTGTGTGTGTGTGTGTGGCATTGAGGGGTGAGGTATGCATAAACTCTGAAAATTGGGTTTGAGTTTCATTAAGTCCACAGAAAAATGAACCTTGGGGGAGCTGGTAATCAGAGACTGGTGTTCTTATGTAACATAAACGTTTTGTTTTTAAATGATATTATTAATATACTTGGCTGCTTTAAAAATAATATACATTCATTATGGAAAGTTTGGATAAGATAGAAAAGAAAAAGGGGCGCCTGGGTGGCTCAGTCATTAAGCATCCGACTTTGGCTCAGGTCATGATCTCTCAGTTCCTGAGTTCAAGCCCCACATCGGGCTCTGTGCTAACAGCTCAGAACCTGGAGCCTGCTTCAGACTCTGTGTCTCTCTCTCCTCTCTCTCTGCCCCTCCCCAGCTCGTGCTCTGTCTCTCTCTCAAAAATGAATAAATGTTAAAAAATTTTTTAAAAAAGAAAAAAAGAAAAGAAAAAGGCACTGGATAATCCCAAGATCTCCAAGTAACATTTTTCATGGATAGACTTCTGACCTGATACGTATATATATTTCAGATTGCAGTTAAATAGTAGTTAAATATAATGTGTGTATCTAATATGTATTTAAATTTACCTTATGGATTTTTTGTCTATTTTATATTTTGCCTTAACAAATTTAATAGCAGGTTATGAACATTTACACAGCCAGCAAACATTCTATCGTAACATGGTCAGCAAACTTTTTCTCTTAAAGGCACACCCTATAAACATGTTTTACTTTAGGGTCACAAGGTCTTTGTCGCAACTACCGAACTTTGCCATTGTTCGGAGAAAATGGCCCCAGACAGACAAAATGTAAATGAGTGAACTTGGCTGCTTTCCAGTAAAACTTTATTTACACAAACAGGCAGAAGGCAGGGTTTGAACTTCTCCGGTAGAACAGCATTTTAAATGACAGCATATTTTATTTTGGGGATGTACTCAAGTAAAAAGCAAAGTCATAATTGTGTGTTGTTGAGTACTACACTTTTTCAGCTTAGTGGCAATGTGTATTTTTTTTTTTTTTGGTAAACCAAACTTTGTGTCTATAAGACTCTTTCTTTGTAAAGAGAGGTTTTAGAAGAGCTGTGCAAGAATTTGTGATACACGCTAAAAGAAAGTTTGGAAAGTTTATGGCAATTCCTGTGTAGATAGCTAGGAGTATGGAGCGTTTTTAAGATGAAAGAGGTTTACCATGACTAGATCCTAGAGCTTAAGAAAGGAAATGACAGTGAAATTCATCAGCCATCATCCTTGCTGCAAATATATTTTTCAAAATGTTTATTCATTTATTTTGAGAGAGAGAGAGAACATGATCCCAAGAGTGGGGAAGGGGGAGAGAGGGAGGGAGAGAGAGAATCCCAAGCAGGTTCCACACTGTCAGCACTGAGCTGAACTCGGGGCTCCATCTCACGACATGAGATCATGATCTGAGCCAAAATCAGGAGTCAGACACTTAACCAACTAGGTCACCTAGCCACCCTTTTGTTGCCAACAGTAATTTCTAGTGGTATTTTTTTTCAATACAGGAAGCTTGAAAATTTTATTTAGCTAAATTCACCCATCTTGTCCATTGTTAATTCATGTTAAGAATTAAGAAAGTTTTTCAGCTCTTGATATTGAAAAATATTCTCCTAAATTTCCTCCAAATGACCCTTTGATATTCATTTTTCTACTAAAAACCTGAATGCATCAGCAATTGACTTTGTGGTTGGTGTTGAAGGTCAAACTTTCTTCTGTTTCTTTCATTCCTTTTTTCTCTCTTTCTCCCTGCCCCTCTTTTCTCTTGCATCCTGCTTGACTTCCTTTCTTCTTTCTGTCTTTCCTTCTTTCTTTCCCTTTCTTTCCTTCTTTCTTTTCTTTTAATTTATTTCTAGGAGAGAGAGAGAGAGAGAGAGTGCGCGCGTGAGCAGGGGAGGGTCAGAGAGAGAGGGAGTCACAGACTGAAACAGGCTCCAGGCTCTGAGCTGGCAGTCAGCACAGAGCCCGATGCGGGGCTCGAACCCACGAACCGCGAGATCATGACCTAAGCGAAAGTCCGACGCTTAACCGACTAAGCCACCCAGGCGCCCCTCCTTCCTTCTTTCTAATAGTTAGCCAGTAAGTACACACCAATTATTCGATACTCTGTAGTTTTTCTACTGGTTAGAAATGTTATCTTTGTCATTCAACACTGTATTAAATATACATTTTTTTGGATCAATCTATGCTTGCCTGTTACTTTCTGCATGCCTTTGAATCACTGCAATATTGAACACTGTTTTTATAATTATGGCTTTATTATGTCTCTTAATACATGCCAACCTTTCTTTTTTTTAAAGCTATCATTTACTCTTCTAGAGCTTGAGAAAAATTAAGTTTATGAAGAAAATCAGAAATTTATAGCAATTTTATCATTTTATAGATTGATTAGAAAAGAACCAACATCTTTCCAGTATTAACTCATACTAGCCAGGCCATAAAGAGTCTCTTAATTTATTAAAGTCACCTTTAAGTACCTTGGTAATGCCTTCAATTTTATTTCTAAAAGTTATATGTATGTTTTATTAAATTTATTCTCTACGATTTTTGTATGTTTTGGTACTCTTGTGAATGTATCCTCTTCTCTTACAGTATTCCATTTTTCTATTGTAGCAGATATGAAGAAAAACATTGAGATTTTACTATAATTGTAATTAGTCAGCTTACCTAATTCTCTATTGTTTGTTACAATAGCGTTTCAACTGATTTTCTGTTACATTTCATCTCCTTTATATATGAGCATTTTCTTTTTCCTCTCATTGCATTGTTTAGTGCTTTCAGGAAAATGTGAAAGCGGTAATAGCAAAAATCTTTCTTTCTTCCTCATATATTTAGATCAACTCCATTGTTTTTGGCATTTAATATGAAATTGCCTATTATATGATACTCATATGCTTGACCATATTAAGAAAATATCCTTCTCTTTTTTAAATTTTTTTACTGTTTTTAATTATTTCTGAGAGAGAAAGAGGCAGCACGAGCAGGGGAGGTCAGAAAGAGAGGGAGACACAGAATCTGAAGCAGGCTCCAGGCTCTGAGCTGTCAGCACAGAGCCCAACGCGGGGCTGGAACCCACGAACCGTGAGATCATGGTCTGAGCCGAAGTCGGATGCTTAACTGACTGAGCCACCCAGAGGCCCTGAAAATATCCTTCATATTTATGAAGAAATATTTTAAAATTATAAATTGATGGACTTTATCAAAAGAATTTTTGCCATCTTTCAAAATGATCATGTGGTTTGTCTGCTTTGATTAATTGATATTGAACCATCACTGTATTTTTTATTAAATTACACTGGTATTATTCTTTTATTATAATACTTAAGGCTTATGTTTGCATCTATATTCATAAGTAATATCTTAATTCTTGCAAATTGGAATAAAGTGAAAATGTCTCTCGCTCCTACTATATTATAAATATATATAATATACAATATATATTTACAGAATTACATACGTTATTATTAAATACATTTATTATGTATTTAAAAACCCTATTTTCATTTTTAAAAATTGTATATATCCCTTTAAGGAAGATAACATTAAATAAAATACTCATGACACGTTCATTTCTCCCCCCGTGAAGCCCCCCAAGTCAGTTACAGTCTGGCCTTTCTTGCTAAGTAAACATTTGAAATAGAACTTCTTTTCCTTTAATCTCAATGCCTGGGATTTTTGGTATTATCTTCATTTTACAAGTGAAAAAACAGAATTTTGCCCTGTGTTTCCACAAATAAGTGTCGTTGCTGACTTTTGCCTCCAGGCTTTTCCCGTTCCACATCCAATTTCTACCATCCCAAACCACCTAGACATTTCTGCTGGTTTCTCTTCTGCCATGTATAATCCAGACTTTATTTCTTTC
>NW_027529596.1:3336760-3406113 GCF_008692635.1 Crocuta crocuta
AACTTTTTACGTCTATTTTGTGTCTTTCTATCCTACATGTCTCTACACTGTGGTCTAGTGGTTTTCATTCAATCATGTCAAGCACTGCTTTCTGGGTAAGGGAAAGAGACTTGGTCATCTTGCCTTCAGAATGCATGTAGAAGGATATCTATCCACACAATAATTACTAAATTGTAAAGACTTTTCAAATTCCTCCCCTTTTACCTATCCCTGTTCTCCAAGACAGGAAGGGAAACTCTTGAGTATGTGGGATTCGTGTTCTTCACCCCCACTCCTCGCTCGGGCTCTCCCCCACCCCGCAACTCCCAAACCTCTCAGTGTGACCCTCATTAATTGCTCTGACCTCACAACAGCCCTCATTTGTTCCCCAGAGTACCGCCTCAGATCTGTACATCACTTTGATTACTTCCACATCTGGGATTCGTCACACGCTTGTGTTAACCATGACCATGTGCAGAATTACCCAGCAGGATTTAGGAGACACTCAGTCAGAAAAATCATCCCTACTAAGAACAACATCTGGAGAAAATTAAGAGAAGATATTTTTCCATTGAGAATCCTTTGGAAATATATTTATGATGTAGAGACAGACAGACACTAGCACACAGGCAGAAACGGATGCTGCTGCTTCTCTCCTGAGGGATAAGGGAGAGCATTACTTCTTCAGAAGATTCCTGAATTAATTATGCACCATAAATGCAAATGCCTGGCAAATTCACAAATAAACAAGGGATTTTCTCATAAAGTCTTGTTTAGAAACAGGCGTCACCTCCAATAGAAATGTCTCCATGGACTTTTTTGATACCATGTGTGTGAACAAATAAAGATTTTATAAAAGGGAGAGGGGAAGTGGGCCACATTTTCCTGAGTTGGATCATTGAACATCTCCAACTATTTTCCAAAGCTTTGGGGTTGGCAAAAGCCAAAATTGGCTTCGCCAAGCATTTTTCCCTTAATTTTTAAATCCATGTGCATTAAGGGAAATTTAATCCGTATGTTTCTGATTCATTTACACTTAACTCATCAAAATATTGTTTTGTAAGAGTCATTTGGCCCTCAAGAGGACTTAGGAGCCCTCTTAGCAGCACACAAACGCACACACACATGAGATCACAACAAATCCTTGGTTCCTTAGAATCAAGAGTCATGACTCTCCTGAACCCACATCTAAACGGCTGTGTCTTGGTAAATGATATGGCCATTTCATTGTGTTTTAGCTGCAAAAAATTTTATTTTCTACTCTCCTGAGTATATTTGGAATAAATCATTTCAGGAGTTCCCTACTTCAGATGTAGGCTGTATTCTGCCTCTGGATGAGTGGCTCCTCTGAGAACCTAATGTTAGGCAGCTTAGACTTTCCTGTGCTCCTTTAGTGCAACTTACAATAAAAATGCATTAGTTTTTACAAAATGGATTCCAGTCAGTTTAGAGGAGATCAATGATGATGGTGAAGATTTAAGGAAAGATAGACATGAGCACCTCCATGGAGCCTGGGTTTGAGGAAAGCCAAGTAATGTGCATGAAAGGTGTAGGTTTGGGGAAGGCTGTGCTAAGGTTTCATTTTTATATTCCCTCTGCCTGATAATAAGGAATGATTTAGTGGCAGCTCCAGATTGTGGTAAACATTTCAGAAGAGTTCCTGACATTAAGAATTGGAAACTATGAGAATGTATTCTTAAGAGAAGTAGTGAAATATGTGAGGCCACCTAACAACACATCTCAAAGAAGTAGGATGGATTCTAGGACATTGTAAGGCCTAAGAAATCCTCATTTGATACATATTTAAAATAAAGTCCCATTCTCCTATATGGCAGATGGGAATTTCGGGTGGTAGTTAAGGAGGCAGAAAAGGGTTCAGTGAGTTCATTAATGGGGAAATGATCTGCATTTCTTTCCCCAAGGCAACCACTAAGGATTTGGTGAACTCAGTTGCCATGTGTTGCAAATCTAACTTGGAGGAAAAAGGCTATTTGCAAAAATATGTCTGTCGTTGGTGACAGCATCTCTTACAAAGGGATCAGTCTTTCCTTTTGTTAGCGTGATGTCATTTGTTTCCCCTGACTTCTTCACAACTCCTGTTTTTCTCTTCTCAGGAAAATGTCTTTAATTGAATTGTATTTTTCTAGTTTGACAGCAGGTAGTCTTTCTTCCTGAAGCTGTCATCTTACTGTGGACACATTTGTCAGGCTCAAGAGATTTTATTTTTTTGAACATTCGTTAAGTTTTCCTAAGTATTTACTTCCAAATGAAATTATGCTTGTTTAATTTTTCTTAGGATTAAATACTATTTATATTTCTCTTCCAAAGCTTTGAAACAGAGTAACACATAATGGATTTATAAGAAGAATACATTTAATAGCCCAATTAGATTATCAAATCTGTTTAAGGGGAAAAAAAAGAATCTGGTAATGGTTTGATTTCACCAAACTACTTTGTATATTTTTATTTTCTAAAAAAAATTCTATTTCCTGAAGCTTAAGTTCTTCAAGTTTTTTTTCCCCTCACTTAATTGAAACCACTGTTTTCAAAGGAAATGAAATTAAAGAAAGATGATATTTTCTCACTCAGTAGAAACTAGTGTCATGTGAACAACACAGATTCTCCATTGACATAATTTTACTCTTATTTTTGTGTGTGTGTGCATGAATTTTTTAAAACCGTAGCAAACCAGAAATCCTGCCTTCAAAGCAAGACAATTAAAAATTCAAAACATTTAAGCTTTGTTTCCTATCTCCCACTTTCACTCATCCCCAAACCTGGGCAGTTTACTCTCCCTGTTCCTGCATACTGGCTGTCTCCAGGCAGCGTGGCTGGGGATCCTGAAATTACATTGCCTTCCCTGCTTTTCCACCAGCAAGTCTCTGCTTAGCCAAGAAGATCCATTCCGAAGGCCACACAAGGTGTGTTTTCCATCCTCTCAGAACAATTCACCCATCCTCTGGTCCTAAGCCAGTATACCATCAGCTACAATTGAATGAGTGCCTCAGCTTGTGCTAGCACTTTACGTAGCTGATGAGGTCCCTGCTCACCTTCTAATGGGCAAACACTACATGGTTAAAATTAGGATCACTTGTATCTGGGTCTGTTTACTGTAACAGATAGGGACTCCCTGAGGTCAGGAATTTGATATGCTATAATCTATACCCACCCAATGAGAATTGAGTTAAATATCAACAAACAGTCTTGGTAATGAAGCTGGTGGATATCATCCTTTCCAAGTGGGAGAATTTAGTCAAGAACATGGCAGATTCATTTAGATTCATTCAACTTCACACATGTGGAGTATAAACTCCATCACGGTATATATATCCTTACTGTTTCATTCAAGAATTTATTCCCATTTTTTGCGACTCAATTTTGTGACACTTAATTGGGCACCTAACAGGTCTCTTGACCTCATAGGTCTTACATTCTATCTGAAAGAGTCAGATGGAAAATAGTTAGACAGTAACTGAATTCTATAGCAGATGATATAGATCCTGTGGAGAGAAGTAAGACAGTGTAAGAAGGAAAAAAAATACAAGAGATGGAGGTCAAGGGCTTGCTGCGGAGTGAACAAGGACGGCCTCATGGGTTAGGGGATATTTGGGCAGAAGCACAAGGAAGGTAGAGAAGTTGGCCATGCTAATACCTGAGGGCAAATGCTCTGGCAAGAAACCCTGCAGAGCAACAGTTCTGAGGTGGGTTCATGGCTTCTGGGGAGCAGGAAGAAGGACAGGGAGTTAGCAGCCAGTTCAAGGGGGCTGTGGCAGGAGATGAGATCAAACAAGATGGAGTCAAGTGTTGGAGAGACTTTTAGGCGATGGAGTGGGAAGGTGGAGGGCTTTGAAAGGGGCAAAGCTGGCTCTGACTTGCGTTTTAAAAGAAACATCCTGGATGCCGTGTGGAGAAGCCTGAAGAGGAGCAAGGAGAGATTGGGGAGATCATGAACGATGCTAATTCTGTAACCCCGGGGAGAAGAGCTGATGGCTTGGGGAGAAATGGCTGGATTCTAAGTACATTCTGCAATTTGAGCCAGCATGATTTGGAATGGTAGAACGTGGCTTGCAAGAGAAAAGGAGGAAGCAAAAAGGACTCCATGCTTTTAGGCTTCAGGAACTCAAATGTCGGCGTGTCGGTCTATTGAGGCGGAGGAGACTTCAGTGGGAGGAGGCAGGCCAGGATGGTGAGGAAACCGAAGGCCACACAAGCCAAGCCAAGGATAAGGCCTGGATCTGACTTACCCTCCTGGTAAAGGTATACTTTTAGATTTCAACAACTCATTACTTACCTACATAGTGAAAAGAAAAATCCGAGGTGCCAGTTCCCCCCTGTCCCACACACCAAAATGATGACCCGAAAAAGAAGGGGCTAACTGATGGCAATGTGAGTGTGGGGCAACTCTTTGCTCAAGCCACCTCTTGACAGAAGCAAAGCGGTTCCCTAGTCTCAGCTCTCTTCTCGGGGTGAGTAGGCAGAAAGCTTGGGAGGCGATGAGCAACTGTCTCATGACTGCATCTCAGGGGATATGGGGAAGCGAGTAAGGGCTGGCCGTGTAGCCACAACCTCCAGGCTTCCTGTTATCTTGTGTTCTTGGGGAATCACAAGGCGTTCCGCCAACACTTAGAATAGCTGTGGTTCAAGCCTTTGCCTACGTGGCCTCTTTGGATACACGGAAGGCCCCCAGGGTGACATGGTGTAGCCCTAGCCCTAGGGGGTTTAAGAGTCCAGTTTTGGGATATGTTGGACATCCCCATGGGTGCTTGAGACCGGGGTTTGGAAAGTGTGGGGGGGGGGAGGGGTGCTGGCGTTTGGTCAGGAGATTATACATTTGGGTGTCACTGGCACATACATTTTAAATTAAAGGCAGGAAATGATGAGATCACCTAGAAATGAAATAAAGAGATGAGACGAGGTCCAAGTTCAGTATAAGCTTACTCACTAATTTGCATGTATTCACTTATGTATGTATCCTCCTTACCAAAGCATATGAAACACTTAGAAAGTTTTAAACTACCTCCACAATTTAAATACTAGACAGCAGGGGCGCCTGGGTGGCTCAGTCATTAAGCGTCCGACTTCGGCTCAGGTCATGATCTCACGGTTCGCGGGTTCGAGCCCTGCGTCGGGCTCTGTGCTGACAGCTCAGAGCCTGGAGGCTGTTTCAGTCTGTGACTCCCTCTCTCTCTGACCCTCCCCTGCTCACGCTCTCTCTCTCTCTCTCTCAGAAATAAACATTAAAAAATAAATAAGTAAATACGAGACAGCAAACATAGGGAATTGAAAGAACTTAGAAATTGTAAATGGAACCACGAAGAACAAAGCATGATGCAAAGCAACAAGTGTTCAGGCCATTTGCAACAAAGAAGGATTGCTGGGTAGGAGACGGAGGCACGGTGATAACCATCTGCCAGGGTCCAGATGACTTCAGCTCACCTTGTACTGTCACCGTAAATAGGAAAAAATTACACTACAGAGGAATTTTTCACTTTATCTTACTTTCTGCAAAGTATCTTTTCTCCGGCATGTGGTCAGGACATAGGTCAGGGTCAGAGGTGCATACTTCAAGAATACAGGTATATATTCCTGCTACTTCGAATGAATGAAAAAGCCATTTTAAAAAATGCCAGGGAGGGGCGTCTGGGTGGCTTAGTCGGTTAAGCGTCCGACTTTCGCTTAGGTCATGATCCCGCGGTTCGTGGGTTCGAGCCCCGCGTCGGGCTCTGTGCTGACTGCCAGCTCAGAGCCTGGAGGCTGTTTCAGAGTCTGTGACTCCCTCTCTCTCTGACCCTCCCCTGCTCACGCTGTCTCTATCTCTCTCCTAGAAATAAATTTAAAAATGTATATATTTAAAAAAAAAAGAAATCAAGAGTTGATTTAAAAAAAAAAATGCCAGGGAAATAACTTTTATGTTTCTACCCTTCCTAGCTTAAAACTTGGTATTAGAGTGAGAACCTCCAGCCCACGAGTCCAATTCCTGCCAATCCCCGTACCAGGAAGTCAAGCGGGAATTAGAATTGAAAGAACCAGAAAACACCTTCTCTGTCCCAGCTCCTCTGAGTGAGCGCGCAAACACAGAAACTTTGGAAGTGGCACGTCAAAGTAACTGATGATTTTTCACAGGCTTATCATGGGATTCTAAGCATCATCTGTTTCACCTACTTGAGGCATAAAGCCAAATGCCATCTGTTTGTGCGTTTGAATTAAAACGTCCCTAAGCTGTTATCCTGTTCTTGTGAGAATACTTTTCTCCCTCTAGAAAGTATTAGATCCTCCTTGCTGGGATCCTCAGAACCAAAGCCTTGTGGATAATTCACAGTCCAAAGGCTCATTCCTAGATACTTCCCATTTCGTGTTGGTGTTTTTCAGGGCAGCCAGAGCTGCTTGCTGAACCCATCTCTGGCGGCCCGCCGGTGACCTAGCCAACGCCACCCTCTGGTTTCCCAGGGATGCAGAGGTCTGACCGCAGGCAGGTCAGCAATCTTTGCACCCTGTACGGGTCAAGAAATCCCTCCCTATCAGGGTTTAACGTTGCTCGCTGACCCCAGGCTGGGCTGCCACTACATGTGCTTGCAGCCACACAGCTCTTCGAGCAAACAAGCTTCACAGACGTTGTCTGCGAGGCACCACCTTGTCAGGCAGCTGACCGGTGCCCAGAGTCAGCCTCTCACATGAAGCAGCACCCTGGCCTGGGACAACCAACTTCCTGCTCTGGCACTTCATTTTGTGCAAAGAACAACCAATGGCTGTTGTAAACGGTGACAGTGTGCCCCAGCTCAGTGAATTTCTGGACACCCACCACCTTGTGGATGTCACCACGCACGCTTCCCTTGCTATCACACTCATGCACATGTCCTAAGTCATTTGCTCAGCGCCTTTTTTGGATCACACTGCCCCCGGAAGCCTCATTCTAGCTCTTTAGGGATTTCCAACTCGGATAACAGAATCCGGGAGCACCCTCTGGGTAGGCTCTTAGACATGTCAGGGATTCAGAGTTCTCCCAGAAATTGTGACCTCCAAACTGAATAATTCCATCCGCCTCTCATAGTGATTCAAACCTCAGACTGCAAGTCAACTTAAGGTCCAGGATGCTTACCACCTGGGGCCCATGCTCTCTAAATTAAAAATCTTAGAGGCAGTCACCACGTTTCAAGAGGGCTTGGCTTAGGTTAGAAGAATGTCTAGAGCACGGTCCTTCTTGGCAACCACGCAGGTTGGCAAAGAGCTGCCCGAAGGTTTCTGCAAGAGAGAAGAGTCGGCGGTACTTTAAACAACAAGCAGTCCACATCTTGTTGGAATTTGCTCTCTCACTCTAGTCAGAAAACGGGGATGGGAAGGGAGTGAGGATTTCTTTGGTTGTCCTTTCTATTCAAATATAACCTCCAGGTGGAAATGTTTTAAAGGAAAAGAACCAAACAGGATCAAAAAGAGAATTTAATATAACTGACATACATGCATTATTTGATTAGCACACAATTCTAGAGTTCTATAGTAGGCAGAGGGTTTTTTTTTCTTTTAGCTATCTTCAATTTATAGATAGATGACCCCATAATAATTTATCAATTTAGAAAAGAAAAGGCACTCTTATCCCTCCCTCTGCCTTGAGCTATCGTAGCCAGCAAAGCTTTAGGGTAGCCATTTGGTTCTACTAATTTTGGTTATAAGAAGCTGGGCAACTCAGCAAGTCACTTAGCCCATCAGTTCTATCAACTGTAAATATTGCAGCATTTCTTTTTTCAAGGTTGCTAGGAAGACAGCGACATTTGAAGCATTTAGTGTGAAACCTGGCATGCAGTATCATGTAAAATAGTTACTATTAAGATTGTTAGTAACTGATATGCACTACTCCATGCAAATTCTCCCTTTTCTGTCCCTCTTTTCCTTGCCAAGTGACTGCCTAGAACTTACATCTTTGAGTTGCCATCAGTTAAGTCATCTGCTTATAAACAGGTGTAACAGACTTCAGAGTGATTCTCGTCACTTCCATTCTTCATCTTATAATGCAGTCTCACTGAGTCTGTTAGTCGGAACTATGCGTAAAATGTCCACCCAACACTTCTGTGAACTTGAACATCTCTTTCAGCCTCCTGAGAGATGCTAAGTGACCACTAGATGTCAGGCTTGCTAAATGGTTAAAATGTACTGCATTTTCACCCCTACGACTCAGAAACATTTTTTTCCTCCCTTTTTTAAACCTTTTTTTCTCCTTTTAAAGAAATTTTAACAACTGTCTCATGAGGATCACCTTACACCGGTTTGGAATGTTCCAATAGGCTGCTCAATTTTATCTGAGTTTGTGAGTCTGTGATTCATGCTAGTATAATTTGATTTGTTCAAAGATACAACTTTAGGGACAGACTCCAGTGTCTTTGCTCCTGCGATGAAGCAGCTGACTTACACAGTCACCCATGGCCCCAAGTCATGTTGAAGAATACACACAACTGCAAAGCCCTAAGGGAGTCAAATGGTGAAGAGAGACCAGGCTTGGAGAATGGTGCAATGATGGTGATAATCAGAGGCTGCGTCTGAAAGAAAACTGCTAGTATGATTCTTTTTTAAAAAACAGTAACTAAATTCTGTATCTTAGAAATCTA
This sequence comes from Crocuta crocuta, assembly GCF_008692635.1. Taxonomy (NCBI): domain Eukaryota; kingdom Metazoa; phylum Chordata; class Mammalia; order Carnivora; family Hyaenidae; genus Crocuta; species Crocuta crocuta. Next base: position 3,345,334 of record NW_027529596.1, read on the forward strand.
GGTTTGTGGGATAAAAGGTGTCTTCTTTTCCCTTCATTTTTCACTGGGACCCTGAAGCTGGACAGCGGACATGTGCGCATAGAATCTTGGCTCCAAGGGCAGCCTGCATAAGTGCCTTTGCTTAGCAACGTTAGCGTCTGGTTCAAAAAGGCCTTTAAGTGCTGTCTGAATATGATGATGGAAGTGAACCTTAACAGGATGGAGGAAAGAGCAAGAGAAGAATGAATGACAGAAGAGAGGCCCCTGGGGGAAGAATAAGCTTGTCAATGCACACAAGAGGAAGAACATTGTATTTTACAAATTACGTAGGTTCCTAGCGCCTAAAGTGCATAAACCAAGAAAACAAATAAATTTGACAAAAGTTATACATATTAGTTGACTCTTCCCTGCCTATGTTTATAATCTCTGATTTAAAATGTAACTTAAATGGTTAAACAAAAGGAACATTAAAATGGTTCCTTTGTGGACCATCATACCCAAACTTACAGTGCATTTCACGATCTAGAGCTAACCATTACACCATGGAACCCCATGTAGCTATTACATCGTCCCGTAAAAGGCAATATTATTCTAATTATCTTACCTTTGTATTTCACCCCAGTTCTCAAAAACATTTTTCTGGTGCTTCTGGATTTCTGGTGAAGGAATCTTAGAGAGTATCCGTTCCAATTACTTATATCTCAAGAAGGAAATACATCCTGAAGTCGATAAATTAACTGCTCAAGACCTCAGTCAGCCTGAGATAATTCTTGGAATTCGTTTATGTCTTATAAATATTTTGACTCGTCACTTAAGAGAGCGTTCTTCAATATTTTGCAAAGCAAACAGGGGAGGGAGGCCTCCCTGGTGTGGATATAGTACAATGTCTCTTAATGGTGGTGGCTAAGGGGACCCTATGATGAATTTCCAGAATTAAAGAAATTAACATTTTATTTGTTTTCGAGAGAGACAGAGTGAGCAGGAGAGGGCCAGAAAGAAGGAGACAGAGGATCTATAGTAGCCTCTGAGCAGTGAGCACAGAGCTCAACCCAGGGTGTGAGCTCATGAACTGTGAGCTCATGAACTGAGCCAAAGTCAAAAGCCAGCCACTTAACTGACTGAGCCACCCAGGTGCCTATGAATCTTCAGAATTTGAGCGCACTTGGCAGGCTCAACTCCCTAAGACCTTGCTCTCTCTCAAAGGCTTATTCCTTTACTAGTGATGGGGGGAGAAAAAAAGGGGTGGATGGTTGGAGAACCCTTTCAAAAGGGCTCAGGTAAAATTTTGTAGGTTAGTGGAATGAACACAGGGTTTGGAATGCATAGCCTGAGTTAAAGCCTACAGGACTTGTGAAGTAGCCTTGAGCTAATTCTCAGAGTGACAGAAGAATCAATTGTTAAGGTCAAGCTGCTCAGTTAGCCTATTATTACAGTCAGAATTAAAGGTAGTTTGTTGCGATTTTGGAAGGAAAAAGCACACATGGGCATAGCTTGTGCAATGTAAAATGTGGCGACAGATACTTTGAAGAATCCTCTTCTAAATTTCCCAGGACAGTATCAAATTTTAGGCCACAGAATATATTAAATGTGTAGCTATATTTAAAGTGTTATTTTACTCCTCTGCTGCTTAGATTAGACATTTTGTTTTTAATTTAGACTGGCCTTCTATCTAAGGGATTGAAAATGGTTTATAGAAATACCTAACTACAAATAAAATTAACTGCATTAGTCAGCATGTCCTTATGTACTTGCATATAAATACATTCAAATGCTGGAAAAACTCCGTGGGGAATTTTTTATTTCTAAAAATATCTTCATTACATGTCTAATAGTAGAAGAGCAAAAGTGAGCTTGAAAGCTCTGAGGGGGAAGTGACTATTTTGGTGAAGGAAATCAAGAAGGGCTTCGCTAATGTAATACTGTATGCTAAGTGGAATTAAAATTTTTTTAAAAAGGAAGGGGAGTAAAGGATATAAGTGGATGAGACTCTCAGGAAACCCTGAATCCCACACCTCGATCCCCAGATGGCTTCTGATGAAGAGGCCTGGGGAGCTGCCCCATTGTGCATGCGATGGCAATTCTTAATGTTTCTGCTTCAACTCTTCCTAGAGGAAGCAGTAATATCAAGATTCCTATACAATGTCTTCCTGATGTCAGTGACATAAAGGCAGGACCCTTTTTCTCCCTGCCTCTCCCCTCTCCTTCTGCATTTTTCTGCCTTCTTTTTTCTCATTTCCTTCTCAATTTTTCTTTCCTTTTTTCCCTGTCTCTTCTCCCTACCCCCTCCCTCTCGTTTAGGTTTCATTTGCTAGTAACCAATAAAAAACAACAAATATTGAGGGGAAAGTTAAGTGGATCCAAAGTCCTCAAACTAATTGTCCATTACTTCTTGAATGGTCCTTGTGATATATTGAAATATAAAGTGAGTCTGGCTCAACCACTCCTACACTCTTCCCCAGCTCTCTTTGTAACAAGCACGTGGGAGATCTGTTTTGCCCATTGGTGGGTAAAAACTTCATTTCAGATGCCCTTTAACCTGAAGCCAGAATGCAAATTCTTGGTTCTTGTTGGAAATGACATGAAGCTACACTGAATTTTATTTTTTGTACACTAAGCACTAATTGCTGAAAATCTAGCAGATTTAGATCATACTGCTAAGATTGAGAAGTTTTGTTGCTATTTACCACCTGGCAATGTTTCAGACTTCCACTTTACTGTGCACCATTTCCTATGTGATCTCTGCTGTTCAGGACACAGACACTACTAACAGTGTTCCAGCCAGTTTTGAGTTTCTATTAATTTTCATTAATTTCATAAGTTTTACCTTGGTTAACTCCATCATTATTAATTTAATTTGGAATCGATTTTTTCATTAAGTCCATGAATATTGCACATTTCAATCTGCAAGATTTCTGGCTCCAAATTGTATCATAAATAAACTTTAAATTGGTATACATTGCAATCCAAAAAGAAACTATCTATAATAAATCTGAATATTAGCCTTGTTGATACAGCTAGTATGTTTAATTCCACCTTGCCTATCCCACTTTCCGAAACAACGATATCTCAATGCTGATGTGTTGCCAATGATGAATTTGAGCTACTAAAATATAATTCAGTATTCCGTCAAGGTAACTATAATCAAATTATTGTATGTAGAACAGTGTTGCTATTTATTTTATTTTTTCCGTCTTTGATGGTTAACTTTATCTGTCAACTTGATTGGACTATGGAGTGCCCAGATAGTTGGTCAAACACTCTTCTGAGTGTTTCTATTTTAACATTTAAATAAGTAGATTGAATAAATCTGATCACTTCTCCCTTATCTGGCCTCATCCAACTGAGTGAAGGCCTAAATAGAACAAAAATGCTGACCTACTCCTGAGTGAGATAATTCCTTCCCACCTAAATGCCTTCAAACTGGGACACGGGGTTTTTTTTCCCTGCCTTCGAACTCAGATTGAACCATCAGCTCTTCTGGGTGATGACTTACCTGGGACTTGCCATCCTCCATAACTGCATGAGTAAATTCCTTATAATAAATCAATCTCTTTCTCTCTGTATCTGTATCTACTTACCTATATATATATCTCCTCTGTCTGTCTATCTATCTATCTATCTATCTATCTATCTATCTATCTATACTACTTTATTTTCTTTGCTTTAGACAGAAAATTATTCTTAATATCGACACTAATTTTCACTTGGTGTGTGTTCCCTCCCAATGCTCCCAAATGTTCCAAAATTCCTGGCTGCTGAAATGAACAGAAATTAAATTTCATTGTTAAAGTATGTTTAAACTGCATTTCCTCCATCAGATTAGAAAGTAAAAATGTAGTATTATGAAGAGATATGCCATTACTATAGACAATTAATAATAATAATATATAATAATGATGGTGGTGATGCCCATTCTCTACAACATTGGCGTACAGCTATCCTGGTATGTGTCAACATTATAATATTGTAAAGGACAGAAAGCCTCCTTATATTCTAAATTGCCAATATTCTGTAATACACTATATTCTAACATTCAAGTTGATGAGATTAGGGTGTACTTTTAATGATGGAGCTGTTCTAGCATAATGTTTTGCTAAGGTACTTTTCAGTATTTAGCACTTTTTTTTTAGAAGAGTGACATGGAGAATCTCATCTCATGGAAGGAAGGTTATCTCTTTCTGTCCCTTGCCTGGAAGTCACACAGACAATTTTTGTAATAATGGATAAATCCATGGAGACACAGATGACTGCACACTAATTCTTTGAAATATTATATATTTGCCTAGTGCAATGATTTAAAAAATGTTAACTCATTTGATACTTAATGAATAGCTTTGTGGCTAGAGTAAGATAAATGCCATAATTATCTTCCCTGTGATATAAATGAAAAAGCTCAGAGTCAAAGATATTAATAATAATTATACGTAATATTTATTGAACTAGCTATCTTAAATAACTTTCTCACATAATACTTCAATAACTAGGTATTTCCATTATTGTTATTTAATGGACGAGAAATTGAATCTGTAGAAAATTAAGTATCTTGCTTAAAGTCCCACAGCTAACAAGGGTCAGGATTAGAGTGTGTCTCTGCTCTCACTCCAAACACTGGGCGCTAAATATTTTTCTTCTGTCACCTGAGATGACCCAAATAGCAAACAGCAGACTCCAGGGCTCCAAGACATACGTTTCCCTGCATATTTTACTTCTCTGAAATTGGGATGCATCGTGCCATCACTGTCTCCTGTCTTAGCCATTACTGCCTGTGTATGCAACCCTCAGTTGCTATTTCTGGTGCAGGATTGGAATGCTTCAGCCAACAGACCAGTTAAAGACCATTTGGGGAAGAAATAAGAGATTTGGCTGTTACCTGATAAACCTTCCATTGACACCTATGGGTAAGGTCGAGAAAAGATTGACATCCATACATTAAAGCAAATAAATATACCAATGCAACAAAATCAAGAGCCCAGAAATAAGCCCCATCATATACAATCAAACTACTATATGATAAAGGAGCCAAAATACTCTGGGGAAAAGATGGTTTCTTCCCTAAATCGTGCTGGGAAAATTGGATATCAGGTAAATGAATGAGAGTGGAGCCCTTTCTCACACCACACACGCACACACACACACACACACACACCCCCCACACACTCACACACTGAAATATATTCAGTCATAAAAAAGGAAATCCTACCATTTGCAATGACATAGATGAAGCTTTAGGGCATTGTGCTACTTGAAATAAGCCAAACAGAAAATCAAATACTGTATGATCTCATTTATATGTGGAATCTAAAAACAAAACAAAACCAAAAGAGCAAAAGCCAAACACATAGAAAAGTAAATCATATATGTGATTACCAGAGGTGAGGGTTGGGTGGTGGGCAAATTAGAGGAAGGTGGTTAAAAAGTACAAACCCCCAGTCATAAGTACTATGGGTGTAATATACAGCATGATGACTATAGCTAACACTGATGTATGGTATATTTGAAAATTGTTAATAGAGTAGATCCTAAAAGTCCAATCACAACAGAAAAAGCATTTCTCTCTCTCTCTCTCTTTCTTTTCTATCTATATGAGATGACAGATGTTACTTAAACTTATTTTGGTAATCATTTTACAATACATGAAAGTCAAATCTTTATGCTGTATGCCTTAAACTTACATAGTGGTATATGTCAATTTTATCTCACTTAAACTGGAATAGGAAAGAAAAATCCAACATCAAAACTTACAGCCTGGGTGCCAGCACCCAGTGATAGTAACACAGTCCTCTTCTAAGAAGTGCTGGACCACAAGCCCTTGATGACACAGATGGAAATGCTGTGTGGAAAAATGAAGACATCAATGACTCTGGGTCCCAAAGTGACCATAAAGAACCATATTTTGAATGAGGAGAATCTTTTGGGATCTTTTAAACAATCTATTCCTTTCCTATTTTCCTCTTTGTGTGTAGACGTGATATGTGATGAAATATTGTCTGAATAAGTTCTAAAAAAGATTTCAATACATTTAAAATAGAAATAGTTATATAAAAGCATGACGTTGTTTGATTGGCAGTGTTTGTGGGCTGCCCCCCACCCGTTTATGGTGGTACATAATAAAATTGTTCATTTTACAGTTGATGCATTTTTGGTGTGACAAAATATGGTAATGAGTTAATCTGCTCCTCACCATACCAAGCTGCTGGGCCTTATTTTTATATTTTATATATTTATATTTTGTGTTTCCTTTGCCTTACAAGAAAGCCAGAGGTCAGAAAACAAGAATGAGATTAACATATTAAACAACTATTTCAAGTGAGTACTATGAACCCATGAACAGTTCTTAGACATTGGAAATCAGGTCAGAATTACTTACAACTTTCTTGCTTATTATCAAGAACCAGGTGTCAGCAAGCCCATGAGTCTGGCAGACACAAAGACCCAAAGAAGCCTTGTGTACTTGAAGTTGCACCTCATTTTAGATCCTAAGAAGCGGGGAGCACACACATACTCTCAACACTGTTTCATTTTAAAGGTATGTAGGACTTCCACAGCAGGTGGCACAGCAGTTTAAAAAGTTCTGTCCCAAATCTACTGTATTCCATGCCCTGTGCTTGTTCCTGGATGGAGGATGTCAGGTTAAATAGTCATCCACATCAAAGACAGGGACACAAAGTAACACAAATATAACTTGTCTCTAGTTAAGATGAAGAAATGCACAGGCTCATGGGGAAGGACCTCTGAGGCCAAAAGTAGGTGTTAAAACACAATGTACGAGAAAAACTCTCCTCACCAAGAGAAACAATTTCCACTATACTAGGTTTCCCTGAATTCTTCAGTTGCTGAAGTTGAATGTTAAGCTAAGTCAAGATTTAGTTTTTGATAAGAATGATAGAACTATGTATATATTAAAGAAGTTGAATAGCTTAATGTGAGATTTAAGAGCCAAAAAATCTGTTTTGTCTAACATTGGATACTAATTAGTCTTCAATTTTGATAATCTGTTAGGTAAAACACAAGTGTATTATTTCTTTTAACATAAGCTGAGGTCAATTTATTAACTCCATTGTTCTACAGACACCAGTAAAAAATTCAGTCTGATAAATGTGAAACTTCTGATGATTTCTGTGAAGTTGATTGCCCAAATAATGCTTTCTTTCTTATTGGAAGTAGTTCTTGAACTTATGAGTCCTCCACAAAGTCTACACAATATTGTTTATTCTTTTAATTTTCTTTTTAAGTTCTTATTTTAATTCCAGTTAGTTAACAGGCACTGTTACTGAACTCAGCAATTCCATAAAGCAAAGTAATATCCATATGATAGGAGTCCTAGAAGAAGAGGGGGAAAATGGGGCAGAAGGTTTACTTGAACAAATTATAGCCAATGACTTCCCTAATCTGGGGAAGGAAATAGGCATTCAAGTCCAACAGACACAGAGAACTCCCCTCAAAATTAACAAAAACAGTTCAACATCATGACATATCATAGTAAATGTGCAAAATACAAAGATAAAGAGAATTCTGAAAGCAGCTAGGGACTAAAGGTCCTTAACCTAAAAGGGTAGATACATAAGGTTAGCAGCAGACCTGTCCACTGAAACTTGGTAGGCCAGAAGAGATTGTCAGGAAATAGTCAACATAGTGAGTGAGAAAAATATTCAGCCAATAATTCTTTATCCATTAAGACTGTCATTCAGAATTGAAAGAGAGATAAAGAGTTTCTCATACAAACAAAGACTAAAGGAGTTTGTGGCCACTAAACCAGCCCCACGAGAAATTTTAGCGGGAACACTTTGAGTGGAGAAAATAAAAGGGCCAAAGCAACAAAGACTGGAAAAGATCAGGGAACATCAACAGAAACATCAACTCTCAGGTAACACAAAAGCATAAAATTCATATATTTCACTAATCACTCTGAATGTAAATGGACTAAATTCTCCAATCAAAAGACACAGGGTACCAGAATGGACTAAAAAAGATATCCATCTATATGCTGCCTNAACGATATCTCAATGCTGATGTGTTGCCAATGATGAATTTGAGCTACTAAAATATAATTCAGTATTCCGTCAAGGTAACTATAATCAAATTATTGTATGTAGAACAGTGTTGCTATTTATTTTATTTTTTCCGTCTTTGATGGTTAACTTTATCTGTCAACTTGATTGGACTATGGAGTGCCCAGATAGTTGGTCAAACACTCTTCTGAGTGTTTCTATTTTAACATTTAAATAAGTAGATTGAATAAATCTGATCACTTCTCCCTTATCTGGCCTCATCCAACTGAGTGAAGGCCTAAATAGAACAAAAATGCTGACCTACTCCTGAGTGAGATAATTCCTTCCCACCTAAATGCCTTCAAACTGGGACACGGGGTTTTTTTTCCCTGCCTTCGAACTCAGATTGAACCATCAGCTCTTCTGGGTGATGACTTACCTGGGACTTGCCATCCTCCATAACTGCATGAGTAAATTCCTTATAATAAATCAATCTCTTTCTCTCTGTATCTGTATCTACTTACCTATATATATATCTCCTCTGTCTGTCTATCTATCTATCTATCTATCTATCTATCTATCTATCTATCTATACTACTTTATTTTCTTTGCTTTAGACAGAAAATTATTCTTAATATCGACACTAATTTTCACTTGGTGTGTGTTCCCTCCCAATGCTCCCAAATGTTCCAAAATTCCTGGCTGCTGAAATGAACAGAAATTAAATTTCATTGTTAAAGTATGTTTAAACTGCATTTCCTCCATCAGATTAGAAAGTAAAAATGTAGTATTATGAAGAGATATGCCATTACTATAGACAATTAATAATAATAATATATAATAATGATGGTGGTGATGCCCATTCTCTACAACATTGGCGTACAGCTATCCTGGTATGTGTCAACATTATAATATTGTAAAGGACAGAAAGCCTCCTTATATTCTAAATTGCCAATATTCTGTAATACACTATATTCTAACATTCAAGTTGATGAGATTAGGGTGTACTTTTAATGATGGAGCTGTTCTAGCATAATGTTTTGCTAAGGTACTTTTCAGTATTTAGCACTTTTTTTTTAGAAGAGTGACATGGAGAATCTCATCTCATGGAAGGAAGGTTATCTCTTTCTGTCCCTTGCCTGGAAGTCACACAGACAATTTTTGTAATAATGGATAAATCCATGGAGACACAGATGACTGCACACTAATTCTTTGAAATATTATATATTTGCCTAGTGCAATGATTTAAAAAATGTTAACTCATTTGATACTTAATGAATAGCTTTGTGGCTAGAGTAAGATAAATGCCATAATTATCTTCCCTGTGATATAAATGAAAAAGCTCAGAGTCAAAGATATTAATAATAATTATACGTAATATTTATTGAACTAGCTATCTTAAATAACTTTCTCACATAATACTTCAATAACTAGGTATTTCCATTATTGTTATTTAATGGACGAGAAATTGAATCTGTAGAAAATTAAGTATCTTGCTTAAAGTCCCACAGCTAACAAGGGTCAGGATTAGAGTGTGTCTCTGCTCTCACTCCAAACACTGGGCGCTAAATATTTTTCTTCTGTCACCTGAGATGACCCAAATAGCAAACAGCAGACTCCAGGGCTCCAAGACATACGTTTCCCTGCATATTTTACTTCTCTGAAATTGGGATGCATCGTGCCATCACTGTCTCCTGTCTTAGCCATTACTGCCTGTGTATGCAACCCTCAGTTGCTATTTCTGGTGCAGGATTGGAATGCTTCAGCCAACAGACCAGTTAAAGACCATTTGGGGAAGAAATAAGAGATTTGGCTGTTACCTGATAAACCTTCCATTGACACCTATGGGTAAGGTCGAGAAAAGATTGACATCCATACATTAAAGCAAATAAATATACCAATGCAACAAAATCAAGAGCCCAGAAATAAGCCCCATCATATACAATCAAACTACTATATGATAAAGGAGCCAAAATACTCTGGGGAAAAGATGGTTTCTTCCCTAAATCGTGCTGGGAAAATTGGATATCAGGTAAATGAATGAGAGTGGAGCCCTTTCTCACACCACACACGCACACACACACACACACACACACCCCCCACACACTCACACACTGAAATATATTCAGTCATAAAAAAGGAAATCCTACCATTTGCAATGACATAGATGAAGCTTTAGGGCATTGTGCTACTTGAAATAAGCCAAACAGAAAATCAAATACTGTATGATCTCATTTATATGTGGAATCTAAAAACAAAACAAAACCAAAAGAGCAAAAGCCAAACACATAGAAAAGTAAATCATATATGTGATTACCAGAGGTGAGGGTTGGGTGGTGGGCAAATTAGAGGAAGGTGGTTAAAAAGTACAAACCCCCAGTCATAAGTACTATGGGTGTAATATACAGCATGATGACTATAGCTAACACTGATGTATGGTATATTTGAAAATTGTTAATAGAGTAGATCCTAAAAGTCCAATCACAACAGAAAAAGCATTTCTCTCTCTCTCTCTCTTTCTTTTCTATCTATATGAGATGACAGATGTTACTTAAACTTATTTTGGTAATCATTTTACAATACATGAAAGTCAAATCTTTATGCTGTATGCCTTAAACTTACATAGTGGTATATGTCAATTTTATCTCACTTAAACTGGAATAGGAAAGAAAAATCCAACATCAAAACTTACAGCCTGGGTGCCAGCACCCAGTGATAGTAACACAGTCCTCTTCTAAGAAGTGCTGGACCACAAGCCCTTGATGACACAGATGGAAATGCTGTGTGGAAAAATGAAGACATCAATGACTCTGGGTCCCAAAGTGACCATAAAGAACCATATTTTGAATGAGGAGAATCTTTTGGGATCTTTTAAACAATCTATTCCTTTCCTATTTTCCTCTTTGTGTGTAGACGTGATATGTGATGAAATATTGTCTGAATAAGTTCTAAAAAAGATTTCAATACATTTAAAATAGAAATAGTTATATAAAAGCATGACGTTGTTTGATTGGCAGTGTTTGTGGGCTGCCCCCCACCCGTTTATGGTGGTACATAATAAAATTGTTCATTTTACAGTTGATGCATTTTTGGTGTGACAAAATATGGTAATGAGTTAATCTGCTCCTCACCATACCAAGCTGCTGGGCCTTATTTTTATATTTTATATATTTATATTTTGTGTTTCCTTTGCCTTACAAGAAAGCCAGAGGTCAGAAAACAAGAATGAGATTAACATATTAAACAACTATTTCAAGTGAGTACTATGAACCCATGAACAGTTCTTAGACATTGGAAATCAGGTCAGAATTACTTACAACTTTCTTGCTTATTATCAAGAACCAGGTGTCAGCAAGCCCATGAGTCTGGCAGACACAAAGACCCAAAGAAGCCTTGTGTACTTGAAGTTGCACCTCATTTTAGATCCTAAGAAGCGGGGAGCACACACATACTCTCAACACTGTTTCATTTTAAAGGTATGTAGGACTTCCACAGCAGGTGGCACAGCAGTTTAAAAAGTTCTGTCCCAAATCTACTGTATTCCATGCCCTGTGCTTGTTCCTGGATGGAGGATGTCAGGTTAAATAGTCATCCACATCAAAGACAGGGACACAAAGTAACACAAATATAACTTGTCTCTAGTTAAGATGAAGAAATGCACAGGCTCATGGGGAAGGACCTCTGAGGCCAAAAGTAGGTGTTAAAACACAATGTACGAGAAAAACTCTCCTCACCAAGAGAAACAATTTCCACTATACTAGGTTTCCCTGAATTCTTCAGTTGCTGAAGTTGAATGTTAAGCTAAGTCAAGATTTAGTTTTTGATAAGAATGATAGAACTATGTATATATTAAAGAAGTTGAATAGCTTAATGTGAGATTTAAGAGCCAAAAAATCTGTTTTGTCTAACATTGGATACTAATTAGTCTTCAATTTTGATAATCTGTTAGGTAAAACACAAGTGTATTATTTCTTTTAACATAAGCTGAGGTCAATTTATTAACTCCATTGTTCTACAGACACCAGTAAAAAATTCAGTCTGATAAATGTGAAACTTCTGATGATTTCTGTGAAGTTGATTGCCCAAATAATGCTTTCTTTCTTATTGGAAGTAGTTCTTGAACTTATGAGTCCTCCACAAAGTCTACACAATATTGTTTATTCTTTTAATTTTCTTTTTAAGTTCTTATTTTAATTCCAGTTAGTTAACAGGCACTGTTACTGAACTCAGCAATTCCATAAAGCAAAGTAATATCCATATGATAGGAGTCCTAGAAGAAGAGGGGGAAAATGGGGCAGAAGGTTTACTTGAACAAATTATAGCCAATGACTTCCCTAATCTGGGGAAGGAAATAGGCATTCAAGTCCAACAGACACAGAGAACTCCCCTCAAAATTAACAAAAACAGTTCAACATCATGACATATCATAGTAAATGTGCAAAATACAAAGATAAAGAGAATTCTGAAAGCAGCTAGGGACTAAAGGTCCTTAACCTAAAAGGGTAGATACATAAGGTTAGCAGCAGACCTGTCCACTGAAACTTGGTAGGCCAGAAGAGATTGTCAGGAAATAGTCAACATAGTGAGTGAGAAAAATATTCAGCCAATAATTCTTTATCCATTAAGACTGTCATTCAGAATTGAAAGAGAGATAAAGAGTTTCTCATACAAACAAAGACTAAAGGAGTTTGTGGCCACTAAACCAGCCCCACGAGAAATTTTAGCGGGAACACTTTGAGTGGAGAAAATAAAAGGGCCAAAGCAACAAAGACTGGAAAAGATCAGGGAACATCAACAGAAACATCAACTCTCAGGTAACACAAAAGCATAAAATTCATATATTTCACTAATCACTCTGAATGTAAATGGACTAAATTCTCCAATCAAAAGACACAGGGTACCAGAATGGACTAAAAAAGATATCCATCTATATGCTGCCTATAAAAGACTTATTTTAGGCCTAAAGACATCTGCACATTGAAAGTGAGGGGATGGAGAAACATCTATCATGCTAATGGACATCAAAAGAAAGCCAGAGAAACGATACATTTATCATACAAACTAGATTTTAAAATACTGTAACATGAGGTAAAGAAGGGCATTATAACATAATTAGGGAGTTCATCCATCAAGATGATCTAGCAATAGTAAATATTTATGCCCCCAACTTGAAACACTCAAATACATAAATCAATAATAAATGTAGAGAAACTCATTGATAATAGTACTATAATAGTAGGGGACTTTAATACCCCACTTACAGCAATGGAAGATCACGTAAGCAGAAAATCAACAAGGAAACAATGGTTTCAAATGAAACACAGGACCAGATGGACTTCACAGATATATTCAGAACATGTCATCCTAAAGGAGCAGAATACATTTTTTCTCAAGTGCACATGAAATGTTTACTAGAATAGATCACATTCTGGGTCACAAATCAACCCTCAACAAGTACAAAAAGATCAAGATCATACCATGCATATTTTCAGATCACAGCGCTATGAAACTTGAAGTCAACCACAAGAAAAGAAATTGGCAAGCCCTCAAATAAACAGAACTAAAAGAACATTCTATTAAAGAATGAAGAAGAAATTAAAAAATACATGGAGCAAATGAAAACAAGAGAGTCCAAAACCTTTGGGAGACAGCAAAGGCAGTCCTAAGAGGGAAGTATTTTGCAATTCATGCCTATCTCAAGAAGCAAGATAGGTCCCAAATACACAATATAATCTTACACCTAAAAGAGCTAGAAAAGGAATAGCAAATAAAGCCTAAAACCAGCCAAAGAAGGGAAATAATAAAGATTAGAGAACAAGTAAATAATATAGAAACATCAACAAAAACCAGTAGGACAGACAACAGAGCTAAGAGCTGGTTCTTTGAAAGAATAAGCAACATTGATAAACCACTAGCCAGACATATCAAAAAGAATAGAGAAAGGACCCAAACAGATAAAATCACGAATGAAAGCGGAAATATCACAACCAGCATCACAGAAAATGAAACAACTATAAGAGAATACTATGAAAAATTATATGCCAACAAACTGGACAATCTGGAAGAAATAGACAAGTTCCTAGAAACTCATGCACTACTGAAACTGAAATGGGGAGAAATAGAAAATTTGAACAGACCCATAAACAGCAAAGAAATAGAATCAGTAATCAAAAATCTCCCAATAAACAAAAGAATCCTGGCCAGATGGCTTCCTAGGTGTAGTCTACCAGACATTTAAAGAAGAGTTAATAGCTATTCATCTTAAACTGTTCCAAAAAATAGAAATGGAAGGAAAACTTCCAAACTCATTCTATGAGACCAGCATTGCCTTATTTCAAAGCCAGACAAAGACCCCCCCCTAAAAAGGAGAATTACAGGAACATAAATGCAAAAATTCTACTAGCAAATCGAATTCAACAGTACATTAAAAGAATTATTCACCATGATCAAGTAGGATTTATTCCTGGGCTGCAAGGCAGGATGATATTTGTAAATCAATCAATGTGATACACCACATTACTAAAAGAAAGGGTAAGAACCTTATGATCCTGTCGATAAATGCAGAAAAAGCACTTGACAAAAATACAGCATCCATTCTTGATAAAATCCCTCAACAAAGTAGGGATAGATGGAACATACCTAAACATCATAAAGGCCATACACGAAATACAGCTACTATCATCCTCAGTGGGGAAAAGCTAAGAGCCTTTCCTCTACAATCAGAAGACAAGGATGTCCACTCTCCCTACTACTATTTAACATAGTACTTGAAGTCTTAGCCTCAGCAATCAGAAAACAAAAAGAAATAAAGGGCATGCAAATCAGCAAGGAAGAAGTAAAACTTTCACTATTTGCAGCTGGCATGATAAAAAAAAAAACAACCCAAAGAACTCCACCTAAAAATTGCTAGAACTAATACATGAATTCGGCTAAATTGCAAGATATAAAATCAATGTGCAGAAATTCTTTGCATTTCTACACCAATAATGAGGTAGCAGAAAAAGAAATCAAAGCATCAATCCCATTTGCAATTGCACCAAAACCCATAATATACCTAGGAATAAACCTAAGTAAAGAGGTAAAAGATCTTAACTCTAAAATTTGTAGAACACTTAATGAAAGAAATTGAAAAAGTCACAAAGAAATAAAAAAGCATTACATGTTCATGGATTAGAAGAACAAACATTGTTAAAATGTCTATGTTAGCCAAAGCAATTTACACATTTAATGCAATCTCTTTCAAAATGCCACCAGCATTTTTCACAGGGCTAGAACAAAAATCCTAAAATTTCTTATGGAACCACGAAAGACCTCAAATATTCAAGCAATTCTGAAAAAAGAAAAACAAAACTGGAGGCATCAAAAGTCCAGTTTTCAAGCTATATTACAAACTGGTAGTCATTAAAACAGTATAGTACTGGCACAAAAACAGATACGATCAATGGAACAGAATAAAAAACCCAGAAATGGACCCACAATTATCAATTCATTCCTAACAAAGCAGGAAAGAATATCCAACGGAAAAAAAAACTCTTTAAAAAATGGTGTTGAGAAAACTAGACAATATCATGCAGAAAAATGAAACTGGATCACTTTTTAAAAATATTTTATTTATTTCTGAGAGAGAGAGACAGCCTGAGCAGGGGAGGGTCAGAGAGAGAGGGCGATACAGAATCTGAAACAGCCTCCAGGCTCTGAGCTAGCTGTCAGCACAGAGCCTGACGTAGGGCTTGAACCCACGAACCGTGAGATCATGACCTGAGCCAAAGTCGGACGCTTAACCAACTGAGCCACCAAGGTGCCCCAAACTGGATATCTTTCTTACACCAGAAACAAAAATAAATTCAAAGTGGATGAAAGACCAAAATGTGAGATAGGAAACCATCCAAATCCTAGAGGAGAACACAGGTCCAACCTCTTCGACCTCAGCCAGAAGAACTTCTTACTAGAAAAGTTGCCAAAGGCAAGGGAAACAAAACCAACCATGAACTTTTGGGACTTCATCAAGATAAAAAGCTTCTGCACAGCAAAGGAAACAATCAACAAAACTAAAAGGCAACCTAAGGAATGGGAGAAGATATTTGTAAATGACCTATCTCATAGAGTTAGTATCCAAAATCCATAAAGAACTTATTAAACTCAACATTCCAAAAACTAATAAGCCAGTTAAGAAATGGGCAAAAGACATGAATAGGCATTTTTCCAAGGAAGACCCAGATGGCCAAAAGACACGAAAAGATGCTCAATATCAATCACCATCAGGGAAATACAAATCAAACCATCATGAGATACCACCTCATACCTCCAAGAATGGCTAAAAATAATAACACAAGAAAAAACAAGTGTTGGCAAGGATGTGGAGAAAGGGGAACATTTTTGCACTGCTGGTGGGAATGCAAACTGGTGCAGCCACTATGGAGAATGGTATGGAGTTTCCTCAAATAATAAAATTGGAACTACCCTATGATCCAGCAGTTGCACTATTCAGTATTTACCCAAAGAAAACAAAAATACGAATTCTAAGGGGTAATTGCCTTCTGATGTTTATAGCAGCATTGTCAGCAATTGCCAAACTATGGAGAGAGCCCAAATGCCCATCGTCTGATGAATGGATAAAGAAGATGTGGCATATATATATATATGAATATTATTCAATGTAACATTGAGTGGATGTAGAATTTAAGAAGCAAAACAAATAAACATATGGTAAGGTGGGGTGGAAAAAGAAGGGAGGAGAATGAACCACAAGAAACTCTTAACAATAGAGAACATACTAAGAATTGATGGAGAGAGGAGAGTGGGGGATGGGCTAGATGAGTGATCGGTATTAAGGAGGGCATTTATGATGAGCATTAGATGTTGTATGTAAGTGATGAATCACTGAATTCTACTCCTGAAACCAACATTGCACATTAACTAACTAAAATTTAAATTAAAACAACAACAATAAAGAAAAAGACAAAATCAGCTTTTACTATATTTACATCCAACAAAACTTCACGAGGAGTAATCTTATTGCAGTCAGGCCTCTTGGGGGACAAGGCACTTCCCATGGTGGAGTGGCTTGGAAGAACTGGATGGGGACTGTATGGGGCACCCATTCTTCCTCAGGGGAGCTTGGGGTTCCTCTAGCTCTCTCCTGACTTTCCACGAGCTTATCTGTCTATTTTTGTGCCAGTACCATACTGTTTTGATTACTACAGCTTTATAATAGAACTTAAAGTTCAGAATTGTGATGCCTCCAGTTTTGCTTTTCTCTTTGAAGATCACTTTGGCCGTTGACGGTCTTTGTGGTTCCATACAAATTTTAGAACTGTTTTTACTAGTTATGTGAAAGATACTCTGGTATTAATAGGAATTTCATTAAATATGTAGATTGCTTTGGGTAGTACAGGCATTTTAAATGTTTCGTAGAATTCACCCATGGAGCCATCTGGTCCTGGGTTCCTGTTTGTTGGAATTTGTTTGATGACTGATCATCTTTGGCAGCTTACGTTTTGGTCTGTTCAAGTTTTCTATCTTACCGTTTCCATTTTGGAAGTTCATATGTTCCTAGGAATTTATCCATTTCTTCTAGTTTGTCCAATATGTTGGCATATAGGTTTTCAGAATACTCTCTTATAATTGTATTTCTGTGGTTTTGATAGTTATTTCTCCTCTCTCATTTGTGATTTTATTCATTTGGGGTTTTTTTCTCTTCTTTTCTTGTTAAGTCTGGCTAGAGGTTTATTGATTTTATTGATTTTTTTCAAAGAACCAGTTCCTGGTTTTACCAGTTCATTGTATTGATGTTTTAGTTTCTATACCTTTTATTTCTGTTCTAATCTTTATTATTTCCTTCCTTCTGCTTGGGGTTTTGTTTGTTCATTCTCTATCTCCTTTAGGTGTGAGATTCACTTCTTTATTTATGATGTTTCTTGCTTCTTGAGATAAGTCTGTATTGCTGTATACTTCCCTCTTAGGACCACTTTTGCTGAACTTTTGCTGCAAAGATTTTGGACCATTGTGCTTTCATTTTCATTTGTTGCCATGTATATTTAAAAAATTTTTTTCTTTATTTTCTTGTTGATCGACTTATTATTTAGTAACATGTTATTTAACCTCCATGTACTTGTAATCTTAACAGATTTTTTTTCTTGATTTCTAGTTTCATAGCATTGTGCTCAGAAAAGGTACATAGTAAAGAGTTTGATCTTCTAGAATTTGTTGCGTCTTCTTTTGTGGCCTAATATGTGATCTGGAGAATATTGCATGTGCACTTGAAAAGAATGTATATTCTGCTATTTTAAGATGGAATGTTCTGAATATACCTGTTAAATCCATCTGGCCCAGTATGTAATTCAAAGTCATTGTTTCCTTGTTGATTTTATGTTTAGATGATCTGTCCATTGATGTCAGTGGGTGTTAACATCTCATATTATAATGGTATTATTATCAATTTGTTCCTTCGTGTTTGTTATTAGCTTTTTTATGTATTTGGGGTACTGCCATGTTGGGTGCATAAATATTTGCAATTGTTAGATCATCTTGTTGGACTGTTCCCTTTATTATGATATAGTGTCCTTCTTCACCTCTCGTTACATTCTTGGTTTCAAAATCTAGTTTGTCTGATATAAATATCGCTACTCTGGCTTTCTTTTGATATCTATCTGCATGTAAATGTTTCGCCATCCCCTCCTTTCAATATGCAGATGTCCTTACGTCAGAAATGAGTCCATTGTAGGCAGCATACAGATGGATCTTGTTTTGTTTTGTTTTTTGAAATCTATTCTGTCACCCTATGCCTTTTGATTGGAGCATTTATTCCATTAACGTTCAAAGTATTAATGATAGATATGTTTTTATTGCCATTTTATGACTTGTTATGTGGTTGTTTCTAAATATTTTCTCCAATGCTTTGTTGTCTTTCTCTCTTTCAGGGTTTGCTGATTTTCTTTAGTGATATATCTGCATTTATTTATCATTATTCTTTGCATATTTGTTAGTGGTTTTTCATTTGTGGTTACCATTAGGTGTGAGTATAACATCTTCTGCTTAGAGCAGTCTATATTAAGTTGATGGTTGTTTAGGTTTGAACCCATTCTTTTCTCCTTTCCTCCCCACATTTAAAGTATATGGTATCATTTTTAGATCCTTTTATTTTGTGAGTTCCTTGACAGATATTTTATTGAAAGATTTATTTTTACTATTTTTGTGTTTCCTAGGTTCATACTGTCACTTTTGCGCTCTCTCTCTTTTTTTTTTATCCAAAGAATCCCTTTTAATACTTCTTGTAAGGCTGGTTTAGTGGTCATGAATTCCTTTAATTTTCGTTTTTCTGGAAATTCTTTATCCCTCCAATTCTGAATAATAGCCTTGCTGGATAGAGTGTTCTTGACTGCAGATTTTTGCCACTCAGCACTTTGAATACATGATGCCACTCCCTCTGACTTGGATAATTTCTGCTAAAAAATCCCGATAGTCTGATGAGATTTCCCTTGTATATTACTATCTACTTATGTCTTGCTGCTCTTAAAAGTTTTTTCTTTGTCATTATATTTTTGCCAATTTAATTGCAAAATGCTTGATGTGAATCTACTTTTGTTGATTTTGATGGGGATTCTCTGTGCCTCCAGGATCTGGATGGCTGTTTCCTTCTCCAAATTAGGGAAGTTTTCAGCTATTATGTCTTCAAATAAAACTTCTGCCACCTTTTCTCTCTCTTCTTCTTTGACTCCTATAATACAAATGTTACATTTGACGCAGTCACTGACTTCCTGAAAGCTATTCTCTGCAGTTTCGCTTGATTATTTTCCATTACTCTGTTTCTGAGTCACTAATTGGTTCCTCTGCTTTTCCAAGCCTACTGTTCATTGCGTCAAGCTTTTGTCTAATCTCGTTTATTGCATTCTTGATCTCTAGTTGGTTCTTTTTTATGTCTTTATTTATGTCTGATGTCTTCCACTATTTTCTCAAGTCCAGGGAGTATCCTTATGATCACTGTTTTAAATTCTCCTTCAGGCATGTTACTCATCTCTGTTTCACCCAGAACTCTGGCCATGACCTTGTACTGTTGTTTTTCACTTGGGATAGAATTCTCTGTCTTTTCTTTTTGTCTATGTCTCTATGCCTGTTTCTCTGTGTTAGGAAAGTCAGCTATGTCTTCTCTTTTTGAGGGCAATTGCCTTATGTAGAAGAGGTAGTATAGTACCTGCCATGTGCTGTCCTCTGCTTCTCAGGGCCTGGTGTTTCTAGTATCTCCAATTTATGCTGAATGTGCCTACTCTTTTGTCCTGGCTGCTTTATCCTTCAGGCTAGTCACCTGCAGTGGGCAGTGTTTGATCCCTGGCCTGAAGGCGCCATGTTTTAACCAGGTGTGCTCTGGTCTGTTTGTTAAACAACATCTGTCATTGCCATTGGAACTGAAGCTCCACAAATCTTTTGAGTCAGGAGATGTGGTGTTGGCAGGAGTTTGTGCCTATCTTCTCAGGGGGAGGGCCCACCACTGTGGGACTATGGCAAGCCTGACTAGGAAGGGGTGTTCCACCAGAGTCTGGCGGAGGCAGGACTTGGTGTAAGCAAGGTAGATAGCTAGTGTTTGCTCTGTGCTGGTTGCCACAGGTGGCCCTGTGCTTATGCTGAGGTGTCGGGGAAGGAAATAGCACCAGCCAGTTCCTTTGTTCTAGAGGGATGTCTCTGAGAACACTGTCTCTCTGAGACAGCTCCCAGGTGAGCAAATAACCTCCCCACTGTGTGCCTCAGGCAACCTCCTGATTGCTGTTTCCACACACTGTATGTCTGCCAGTCATTTGCCTGCCTTCTTTCCATGAGCACCGCAGTGACTTCTGGGTTCTATCTCTGCCAAACCCACTGACCTTTAAAACTACAGATTTGAAGCCCTGCTTATTGCCAGAAGTCATAGAACTTGTCCCCTCTTGCTTTCCATTCCAAGACAATTGCTATGGAGAATTGTCCACTCCATGTGCTCCTCGGTGTGTTTGTCTGTCTCTTGCTCTTTTTCATGACCTTGGCTCTCTCCTAACCATAGCAGCCACATTCCATTTCTCTTCCAAACCAAGTCTCTGCCCTTCCTGCCTTCTTTGATGTGGCCTCTTCTCTACCATTAGTTGTGGAGTTTGTTGTATCAGACTTCAGGCTGCTTTCTCGGGCATTTGGGATGGTTTAATTGTTATATTGTTGTATTCAGGGGACTTTTCTGTCATCTTCCCCTCCTCTTGTCTACACAATATGTTTTTAAAAATAATAATTCTCCAGACCTCCCTCAAGGTCTGCTACTCTGGCATATTTACTATCTGGGGCTATTGACACAGGAAAAACAGCAAACACAAGGAAATCACCCAGCCCTTTTTCTTAAAAGAAGATGAAATTCTTCTATTAAAGATATCCTGCCTGAAGCAGAGAAAAGTAACATTCAAAGATAAGAATTTGAGACTGAGAGAATCTCATAGACACACAGATTTTGTCAAAATGATTTTCTTCCTTTAGCCTCTCCACATAGTCACTTCCCTACAATCACCTTTCTTTGTTCAATCTAGTATAAAAGTAAGTGGGCTTTCAGCTCTCCTTTACTAAACCATGATGAAGTTTCTGGGAGATAGTAGGGTTTGTGCGATCCGGAGCCAATGACCAAGAAAGAATTCTTAAAAACATCTTTGGTGCCAAAAGGTGATTTTATTAAACCACGGGGATAAGACCCGTGGGCAGAAAGAGCTGCCCAGGGATCATGAGGAGACACTGGTTATATACTATGGGGTTGGGGGAGGTAAAGTCCAGGGGAAATTTACAGTGAAATGTTCATATGTTAAAGAAGACTCCCAGGATACTGGAGGCCTATCTATTGTCAGGTTAAGGTTGTTTTTCCTCTAGGAAAGCATTAGCATTTAGACAATACGAAGTGCCCGGAGAAATGCTCTACTCTGCCTGCCTCAAGTATTTGCCGATTGGCTGCAGGTAATAAGGAAATTTAATTTTATCTGCCATGTTCTTCTGCCTTTGTTTCCCACATAAAACCATATATTAGAGAGGACTGAAAAAAAATCTCTGATTTTTGCTTTAGAAAATATAGTTATTTTTCTTAAAGTGTTATTTATGTTACCATGTTATGATTTATTCCTTTTTATTTTTAAATAAATTAATAAATATGTTTAAAATTTTAAAAAAAGAAATGGGTTTTGCCATTTCTTTAGGTCTTCATTCCTTATGAAACCTCCATGTCATGTAAAATTTGCATTAAATAAATTTCTATACTTTTCTCTCTGATCCGTTTTATGGCAACTTAATTTAATTTTCAGTCCCAGGTAAAAAGAATCATAAGAGAGTAAAGATAAACGTTTGTTTCCCCTATAGATCTTACTTCTAGAATGTTGTATCTTAGTTTACTGTATCTTTTACAGTTCTCTTTTTGAACCATAAAGTAAAAATTATAATCTCTATATTCTCTTAACATTTATTATTTATCTGTATGTCTTAGATCATATGCATACAAATGAGTTCCCTCCTATTTAGATATCATTCATGCAACATCATTTATTAAGCACACACCAAGCGCAAGATACAGTGTTAACTCCCTTATGAGGGGACATCTCTAAACATGGTGAAGTATAAGGGCTTTGCAGTCAAGCACACTTAAGTTCAAGTCCCACCTTCTACCAATTACTAGGTGTGAGGGTGAGTTTTCTAATAGAGCAATTGGTAAATTCACTAATAAATTGAATTTATAAATTCACTAATAAAGCACAGATTTCTACTCTGTGACTTCTTTTTCATTCTCTTAACAGTCTCTTTTGAAGAGGAGAAGTTTTAAGTTTAGATGAAGTTTAGATGAAATTCAATTTATTAATTTGTCCTTTTACAGATCATGCTTTTGGTGTCATATCTAAGAAATCTATGCCTAACCCAGGTAACAAAATTTTTTTTGTTTACTTCTAGAAGTTTTATTCTTTTTATTTTATATTTAGACCTATGACCCATTTGGAGTTAACATTTGTGTATAGATTGCATTCAAAATGTTTGCATATGGATATCTAATTGTTTCATCATTGTTTGTTAAAAAGGCTATCCTCTCTTCACTGAATTACCTCTGCATATTTATCAAAAATCAGTTGTGAATATAAGAGAGTCTATTTTTCCCAACCCATGGACAGGCCATATCCCACCACTAAATTAGATCTTCCTTAATTTCCCTCAGTGATGTCTGAAGTTTTCAATGTATAGATTTTTCACGTATTTTATTAAATTTATCCCTAAGAGTTTCATATTTTTGATGCCATTGTAAATAATATATATAGCCTCCACGCTGGGCATAGAGCCCAACGTGGGGCTTGAATTCACAACCTTGAGATCAAGAACTGGGTTGCAATCAAGACTCAAAAGCTTAACTCTCTGAGCCACCCAGGCACCCTGTAAATAGTATTTGTTTTTAAGTTTCAATTTCTTATTGTTTTTTCCTGCTATATAGAGATACAAATAATTTTTTACTGTAACTCTATGGATATATAATTCATACATCATAACATTTATCCTTTTAAATGTACAATTTATTGGTTTTTAGTATATTCATAAATTGTACAACCATCACCATTAATGTTAAAATATTTCATGACCCAGAAAAGAAACTCATTACCAATCACTCAATGTTCCCCTCTTCAATCAGACCCTAATGACCAGTAATCTAATTTCTATCTTATTGGTTTTTTTCATCCTCTAATAGATGAGATATCATTCTCATATTTCCCATTAGTTATTTAGACATGTTTTCCTTTAGTCACTGACCATACTTTTAATAACTGGTTTAAAGTCTTAGTTTAATAAGTTCAACATCTGAATATCTTCAAGGACAGTGTTTATTGGTTGCTACCCCCTGCTCTCCGTGTTCATATTTTCTGTCTGTGTGCATGCCCTACAAGTTTTTTGGTGAAAACTGGACATTTTATACAGGGGAAACCTTGGAAATCAGATTCACCACTCCTTCCTCCAGTTTATTGTTGTTTGTTATTGTCATTATTTTTGCTGTTCATGACTTTTTTGGACTAGTTCTGTGGAGTCAGTATTCTTTGTCATATGTAGACACTTAAGTCTCTGCTAGGTAGGCTTAGCAGTCACCTAACGTTAGACAAATACATTGAATAAATAAATTTCCAAGCATTTGCTGAGAAGCACTGTGTGTGTGTTGTGTGCATTTTTAATACTCTCGCAAGTGGTTTACAATTCTGCCTTAATCCTCCCTTTGTGCTTTTACAAAGGCTGAAGGTCAACCAGAAGTCAGAGATTAAGACCTTCTCAACTTTTTCCTGGTCATGAATCTGGCCCTGAACCTACGTATGATCTAGATTCCTAGGACTATCAGTTTTTCAAAGCTCCCCATAGACGTCTTATTCCTCAGGTTTTCCTTTCATATATNGCGATGTTAGGCAATTACCACTGATTTTATTCTGGCCAACACCCTACTGATAGAGCTGTCCTCATAGAGCAAGCTCTGAGTCAGTTCAAATAAAAAGAAGCCCTGAAAATAGACTCTTTCAAGGAGCTGCCAGACAAGAGTGACAAATCTTTTGAGGTAAGGCTGTTGGAGAAGTCTAAACCTATTCCTCCCATACACTGGCAGAGGCCTTTGGTTTTCACTGTAGTTGTAAGACTTGGTTTTCAAGGTTACAGACAAGGGAAATGGGGATGAAAATAGGACAAGTTAAAATATCAAAAGCTCACCATTTTTACAATTCAGATGGCTTTCTTGAATAAATGCTCTTCCAAGTGTTGCAAGCCTTGGGTTAATTGCCAGAGTTTTGAAAAAAATGGATCTTGATTACTCCTAATGGCTAGTGTTCTCATTATTCTTATGGAGGATAAGACTTTTGGAGGCCTTTATTATTCTGGAAGTACTTCCAAAACAATGTTTTTGATATATAGATCTTTCATCTTTATAACCTTGCTAAATTCACTTATTAGAACTTACATCTTTTTTTTTTTTTTTTTTTTGGATTTAATTGGTCCAAAATGTGGACCAATGAATTTTAGCTTCTGGCCAAACTTATTAGCCTCTACTGATCCTCTGAGAAGAAAAGTGTTAGGGTAAACTGAGACGAAAAATTACGGAAGACATTACCTGGGCTCAAAAGCAAGTGTCAGGGTTTCCCTTCTGCTTTCTGTCCAGCTCACATGGACACAAACTCACATGGACATAGTCTCCTGTCAGGAAGAAAGGATTCCATTGTTTCCGTTTTATGTCCAAGTGGCTATGGGAAGCAATCTGAGGTCTTAAAGTTCTGGCTAGAAAAGAAATCTCAGAGTCTACCTTGCAGACACAACTCTTCCTATAGACATGAAGAATGTAAGTTCCATGGCTTGAGTTTGGGCTTAGAATGTCCACACTAGAGCCCAGATCTTTACCCATTTACTCCATTCCATCATTAGTATGAAAGTCCTGGTTTTTAAGACTTTATAGTGATTCTTCCTGGTTAATTTATTAGTCATTAATTCTTAAAATTTTTTAATGTTTTATTTACTTTTGAGAAAAAGAGAGAGAAAGTGTGAGAAGGAGAGGGTCAGAGAGAGAGGGAGACACAGAATCCAAAGCAGGCTCCAGGCTCTGAGTTAGCTGTCAGCACAGAGCCCGACATGGGGATCAAAACCCACAAACCGCGAGATCATGACCTGAGTTGAAGCCAGACACTTAACCGACTGAGCCACCCAGGCACCCCTAGTCATTAATTCTTAACAGAAAATATTTTCTATTTGTTTATATGCATTCATAAACACTTACAAATTTATTTATTTATTTATTTATTTATTGGGGGGAACTCTGGAGGGCAGGTTGAGGGGGTCTTGTGGTGACATTGCTGGAGAGATTTCCTAAGCTAAAAAAAATCAGTTATTAATATTTCTTTGAATCGGTTGTCTAATTTTTAATCATCCAAAGGCCTGAAAGTTAGGCACATGGCCAAGTTTTGAATTTGTGATACCCTTATGTGCTTTTGCAGAAGAAAACTTTAGACTCAGAAGTGAAAGATGGATCTTTCGGGGCGCCTGGGTGGCTCAGTCAGTTAAGTATCTGACTTCTGCTCAGGTCATGATCTCACAGTTCGTGGATTCGAGCCCTGCGTCCGGCTCTGTGCTGACAGCTCAGCGCCTGGAGCCTGCCTCGGATTCTGTGTCTCCCTCTCTCTCTGCCCCTCCCCACTCATGCTCTGTCTCTCTCTCTCTCTCTCAAAAACAAACATGAAAAACCTTTAAAAAAAGAGACAGATCTTTCAAGACAGATCTTTCAATTCACCTTTATATCATAAGGCCTTGCCAGTTGTTCTTGCTCCCTTCAAAACTTCAAAAGACCCTATGAGATGAGAACTGCCAGCAAGCTTGAGGAGGGAATAAGTGTCTCTAAGAACAGACAAGACAAAGTAAGCCACAGGCTCATGCCTGGTCTTTCTGCATGGTACAGCTTGTCTCTCTCCTCAAGGCATCATTGATAGAGGAGACGATGGATTAGGGCTTTGAATATTGAAGTCATTTTATACGGAGCAAACTGAGGAAGTTCAATCTGTTTATGTTCAGAACATACAGCAATTTGCACGCATTACAGTATTTAATGGTTCTGATTTTGACAAGATTAGTAACTTACTTGTTCTTCAAATAGGTAGTGGTTGTTGATGATGGACACAGGAGAAAAATGAGTCTATCCAAACACAATACAGAAAGAATACATGTTTTTCGCCACTGTGGATTTATAGTAGCAAGATCTGCCTAAGAAGCCCGTGAGATTGAGACTTACTAGCACATACTCTCCCAAGAAGCATCACACCTTCTAGTCTTTGTTTAGTTTATTTGGTTGTCTGGATATCACATATCTATAGTGAAAGCAGAAAAATGCCTCAGATGTTTTTCCCTTCTTACTTGCTGACCCGGATCTTCAATTACTCTCGACTGACAGGGCATCCCTGAGACTAGTCTGCGTTTACTAGTCTGCGTTTGGATGCACCAAGCCAGTGAAGTCTGTAAGAAGCTCCACTGGTTCCACAATTAGTTTATCACTCACCTTTTATGGCCAGAAGCCAAGAGCAACATGGCTATGAGACTGCAAAAGATTCACTGTATTAAGTACTCAAGTGCCTGTAAATGAAGTAAAGGACATGCAAGCCATACTCTTCCCTTATCTCTACTAGTTTAATGTGTTCCTTTATAGAGAGTACATTTCATAGAGAATCACCTCTATTCTCTCTCCACAACGTCTTTGGAAATACCACGCTTTCTTCTTATAACAGCTGATAAGTTATATTTGTAAGTAATAAAGAATTCTGCCTTTTCATTCTTAACTCATTTGAAATGCAATATATTTGAATACTTTATCATCCTCAAACTGATCTTCTTCAGTGGAAACATATCCCAAAAAGTCCGAAGTAAATGGAACTTTTTTGGTAAATCATACTTTTTATTTAGGGCAGGACTTAGAGATATTTTAATCTCTGAGGGCATGGAAGAATTTATAAATTATTTTAAATCAGTGGAGAGTAGTAACTATGTATTTTGAGTGTTAGCAACATCACCTTTACTGGAATGGGGAAAAGAGACTACATTTTGAAAGAAATACAGAAAAAGTCATCCACAGTCCCACCAATTGGAGTCAACCATATTAACTTTTTGGCATATTTGTTTTTTTTTCCCTCCTCGGGTTAAAAAAATGCACAAGTTATATATGAACATACAATAATTTCTTAAAAATTAGAATGTTACTCCCATTACAAGTAAACTTTCATCTTCACCTCTGTCATGATCCATATTGATTCAACTTCCAAGCACAGACAATTGCTTTATCAGAATGTCTCTACGCACTTTTATACAGACACAAAGTGTCTATTTTTCCTGAGTTTTTTAAACATAAAAAAGTTGTACACATGGTTTAACAGCTTACTTTTGTATTCAACATTATTTTTGAGGACTCCCTATATTGGTGAATACAGACAGAATTCACTTTTATAACAACTTAATAATAATCCATGGTATTTAATTTCATTATTTCCCTGTTGCATTGTGAGGTTACTTCATTTTCTTTTCAATTCTGTTGATCTTTTCAAGAACCAGGTCCTGGTTCCATTCATCTCTTCTATTTTTAAAATTTTAGTTTCTATTTTGTTTATTTCTGTTCTAATCTTTATTATTTCTTCCTGTCTGCTGTCCTTGCATTTTGATCTTCTTTTTTAGTTTTTTTTTCTTGTTTGTTTTTTTTGGTGTAAGGATAGGTTGTTTACTTGAGATTTTTCTTGCTATTTGAGGTATCCCTGTATTGCTATATACTTCCCTCTTGACCAGCTTTTGTTGCATCCCAAAGGTTTTGGACTGTTGTGTTTTCATTTTCATTTGTCTCCAAGTATTTTTTAAAAATTTTCTCTGAAGTTTTGGTTGACTCATTCATTGATTAGTAGCATGTTATTTAACCTCCATGTATTTTTGGTCTGTCTAAATATTTTCTCAGGGTTGATTTCTAGTTTCTTAGTGTTGTGATTGGTAAAGATCCATGGTATGACTTCCATCTTCTGAAATTGTTGAGTCTTGTTTCATGGCCTAATATCTTATCTATTCTGGAGAAGGTTTTATGTGTACTCGAAAAGAGTGTATATTCTGCTGTTTAGGATAGAATGTTCTGCATAGGATGAATAGGATGGACTGTTAGATCCATATGGTCCAATGTGTCATTCTAAGCCACTGTTACTTTGTTAATTTTCTGTTTATCTAAGATCTGTCCATTGATATAAGTGGGATGTTAAAGTTATTATTGTACTACTATCAATTATATTATTTATGTATGTTATTAACTGCTGTATCTTTTTTTTTTTTTTTTGGTGGTTGCCATTTTGAGTGCATAAATATTTACAATTTTTAGATCTTCTTGTTGTATTTTTCCCTTTTTTTTTTTTTTTTTTACAAATAGTTTATTGTCAAATTAGTTTCCACATAACACTCAGTGCTCATCCCCACAAGTGCCCTCCTCCATGCCCTGTATTTTTCCCTTTTTGATTATATATTGTCCTTTTTTGTCTCTTTTTACATTTTTGTTTTTAAAATCTAGTTTGTCTAATATAAGTATGAGTACTCTGGCTTTTGTATGACATCTATTTACACAATAAATGTTTCTCCATCCCCTCACTTTCAATCTGTCGGTGACTGTAGGCCTAAAATGGGTCTCTTTTTCTTTTTTCAAATTTAAATCCAAGTTAGTTAAATCCAAATTAGTGTAATAATGATGTCAGGAACAGAATTCAGTGATTCATCACTTACATATAACACCCAGGGCTCATCCTAACAACAGTCCTCCTTAGGACCCATCACTCATTTAGCTCATACCCCCCAACACCTCTCCAGCAACCCTCAGTTTGTTCTGTTTGTAAGAGTCTCTTATGGCTTGTCTCCCTCTCTGTTTTTGTCTTATTTTTGCTTCCCTTTCCCTATGTTATTGGTTTTATTTCTTAAATTCCACATATACATGCAAGTGAAATTGTGTATTTGTCTTTCTCTGACTGACTCCTTTCACTTAGCTTCGTACACTTTAGTTCCATCTACGTTGTTGCAAATGGCAAGATTTCATTATTTTTCATTGCTGAGTAGTATACCATTGTGTATACTAGTATACCATTGTGTGTGTATATATATATATATACATATATATATATATGCATATAATGCACATATATGCATGTAATACATATATTATGGAAAGAGCCCGAATGTCTTCCTAACAAATCTTCCTTATACAAATGTATCTTCCTTATACATTTGCTAGTCAGTAGACATTTGGGCTCTTTCCATAATTTGGCTATTGAAGATAATGCTGCTATAAACATTGGGATCCATGTGCCTCTTCGAGTCACCATTTTGTATCCTTTGGGTAAATACCTAGTAGTGCAATTGCTAGGTCGTATAGTAGTTCTATTTTTAATTTTTTGAGGAATTCATGCTGTTTTCCAGAATGACTGCACAAGTTTGCATTCCCTCCAGCAGGGCAAAAGGGTTCCCTTTTCTCTGCATCCTCGCCAACATATGTTGTTTCCTGAGTGTTCATTTTAGCCATTCTGAGAGGTGTGAGGTGGTATTTCAATGTGGTTTTGATTTGTATTTCCCTGATGATGATTTTGAGCATTGTCTCATGTGTCTGTTAGCCATCTGTATATCTTCTTTGGAAAAAACGTCTATTCATTTCTTTTGCACGTTTCTTAACTGGGTTGTTCATTTTTTGGGTATTGAGTTTGATAAGTTTTTTATAGATTTTGGATACTAACCTTTTATCTGATATACCATTTGGAAATATCTTCTCCCATCCCATCAGTTGCCTTTTAGTTTTGCTGATTGTTTCCTTTGCTATGTAGGAGATTTTTATATTGATGAGGTCCGAATAGTTCATTTATTTCCCTTGAGGTCCCAAAGTTCATTTTATGTCCCTTGCCTCCGGAGACATGTCAAGTAAGAAGTTGTTACAGCCGAAGTCAAAGAGGTTGTTGCTTGTTTTGATGGCTTCCTGTCTTACATTTGGGTCTTTCATTTACTTTGAGGTTATTTTCTTATGGTATAAGAAAGTGGTCTAGGTTCATCTTCTGCATGTCACTACCCAGTTTTCTCAGGACCATTTGCTGAGAATGGTCTTTTTTTCCACTGAATGTTCTTTCTTGCTTTCTCAAAGATTAGTTAGCCGTATGTTTGTGGGTCCATTTCTGGGCTCTTTATTCTGTTCCAGTGATCTATGTGTCTGTTTTTGTGCGCATGCTATACAGCCCTGTAATACAGCTTGAAGTCTGGAATTGTGATGCCTCCAACTTTAGTTTTCTTTTTCAACATTACTTTGTCTATTCAGGGTCTTTTCTGGTTCCATACACATTTCAGAATTGTTTGTTTTAGCTCTGTGAGGAATGCTTGTGTTATTTTGACAGGGATTGCTTTGAATATGTGGATTGCTTTGGGTAGTATCAAAGTTTTAACAAAATTTGTTCTTCCAATTTAGGTGCATGGAAGGTTTTCCATTTTTTTGTGTATATTCTTCAATTTCTTTCATAAGCTTTTTATAGTTTTCAGTGCATAGATCTTTTACCTCTTTGGTTAGGTTTATTCCCAGGTATTTTATGGTATTTGATGCAATTGTAAATGGGATAGATTCCTTGATTTTTTTCTTCCACTGCTTCATTTTTGGTGTATAGAAATGCAACTGATTTCTATACATTGATTTTATAACTGTGACTTTGCTGAATTCATGTATCAGTTCTAGCAGTTTTTGGGTGGAGTCTTTTGGTTTTCCATGTAGAGACTGATTGTTGTCTGATTGTTAAGCCTAGGACTTGCAACACTATGTTGAATAACAGTGTTGAGAGTGGACATACTTGCCATGTTCTTGACCTTAGGGGGAAAGATGATATTAGCTGTGGGTCTTTTGTATATGGCCTTTATGATCTTGAGGTATGTTCCTTCTATCCCTACTTTATTGAGGATTTTTATTAAGAAAGATGCTGTAAATCGTCAAATACTTTTTCTGCATCAATTGATAGATAATGTGGTTCTTATCTTTTCTTTTATTGATGTGATGTATCACATTGATTGATTTGTGAATATTGAACCAGACTTGCGTTCCAGGAATAAATCCCACTTGATTGTGGCAGATAATTCTTATAGTGTATTCTTGGATCTGGTTGGCTAGTATCTTGTTGAGAATTTTTGTATCCATGTCCATCAGGGAAATTGGTCTGTAGTTCTCCTTTTTAGTGGGGTCTTTGGTTTTAGAATCAAGGTAATGGTGGCCTCGTAGAATAAGTTTGGAAGTTTTCTTTCCATTTCTATTTTTTGGAACAACTTCAAAAGAATAGGTGTTAACTCTTCTTCAAATATTTGGTAGAATTCCTGTAGAAAGCCATCGGGTCTTGGAATCTTGTTTGTTGGAAGATATTTCATTACTGATTCAATGTCTTTACTGCTTGTGGCTCTGTTCAAATTTTCTATTTCTTCCTGCTTCAGTTTTGGTTGTTTATACATTTCTAGGAATTTGTCCATTTCTTCCAGATTGCCTAATTTGTTGGCATATAATTGTTCATAACATTCTCTTATTATTGTTTGTATTTCTGAGGTGTTGATTATGATCTCTCTTAATTCGTGATTTTGTTTATTTGGGTCTTTTCATTTTTCTCTTTGATCATTCTGAGTAGGGGGCTATCAATTTTGTTAATTATTTCAAAGAATCAGTTCTGGTTTCACTTACCTGTCCTACTGTTTTGTTTTGTATTGTTTTTGATTTTGTTTATCATTATTTTCTGCTCTAATCTTTACTATTTCCCTTATTCTGTTGGTTTTGAGTTTTATTTGATGGTCTTTTTTCAACTCCTTTAGGTGTAAGATTAGGCTGTGTATTTGAGAACTTTCTTCCTTCTTTAGGAGGGCCTGGATTGCTATACACTTTCCTCTTATGACCACAGTTGCTGCATTCCAGAGATTTTGGGCTGTCATGTTTTCATTTGCATTGGCTGCCATGTACTTTTAAGTTTCTTCTTAGTTTCTTGGTTAACCAATTCATTATTTAGTAAGATATTCCCTAATCTCCAAATATTTGTGGTCCTTCCAAGTTTTTCTGTGGTTGATTTCAAATTTCATAGCATTATGGTCTGAAAATATGAATGGTATGATCTCAATCTTTTTGTACCTTTTGAGGGCTGATTTGTGACGCAGTATGTCATATATTCTAGAGAATGTTCCATGTGCACTTGAGAATATTGTGTACTCTGCTTTAGGATGAAATGTCCCAGGTATATCCGTTAAGTTCATTTGGTCCAGTGTGTCATTTATAGCCATTGTTTACTTGTTGATTTTCTGCTTACATGATCTGTTCACTGCTGTGAGTGGAGTGTTGAAGTCCCCTATCATTATGGTATTATTATTGCTGAGTTTCTGTATGTTTGTGATTGATTTATATATTTGGGTGCTATTAAGTTGGGGGCATAAATATTTACATTTATATCTTCTTGGTGGAAGATTATGATATAATGTCCTTCTTCATCTTTTGTTACAGTCTTTGTTTTAAAAGCTTTGTCTGATATACGTATCGCTACTCTGGCTCTTTTTTGTTATCCATAAGCCTGATAGATGGTTCTCCATCCTCTTTCAATCTTCAGATGTCTGTAGGTCTAAGATGTGTCTCTTGTAGGCAGCATATGGATGGGTCTTGTTTTCTTTTCCATCCTGATACCTTATGTCTTTTGATTGGAGTATTTATTTCATTTACATTCACAGTGATTATTGAAACATGTGAACTTAATGCTACTTTATTACCTGTAAAGTTGGTGCTTCTGGTAATATTTTCTTGTCCTTTCTAGTCTTTGTTGCTTTTAGTCTCTTGTTTTGTTGTCTTTTCTCCTTTCAAATAGTCCCAGTTAAAATTTCTTGCAGGGCTGGTTTAGCGGTCACAAACTCCTTTAGTTTTTATTTGTTTGGGAAACTCTTTATGTCTCTTTCTATTTTGAATGACAGCCTTTCAGAATAAAGAATTCTTAGCTACAAATATATATTTTTTAATTCAGCATGTTGGATATATCCTGCCAGTCTTTTCTGACCTGGCAAGCTTTTGTGGACAGATTTGCTACGAACCTGATCTGTCTTACTTGTAAGTTAAGGACTTTTTTTCCCCTTGCTGCTTTTCATAATTCTTTCCTTGTGTGTGTATTTTGTGAATTTGACTATGATATGCCTTGTTGATGGTTGGTTTTTGTTGAATCTAATGGTAGTTTCCTGTGCTTCTTGGATTTTGATGTTTGTGTCTTTCCCCAGATTAGGAAAGTTTTCTGCGATAATCTGCTCACATAAACCTTCAGCCCCTTTTTCTCTCTCGTCATTTTCTGTGACTCCTATGATTCAGATAGTATTCCTTTTTAATACGTCACTGAGTTCTCTAAGTCTTGTATCATGATTTTTTGTCTTTGTTTCCCTCTTTATTTATGCTTCATTATTCTCCATAACTTTATCTTCTATACTGCTGACCCTTTGCTCTGCTTTGTTCATTCTTGTCATCACAGTATCAGTTTGAGACTGCATCTCGGCCATAGTATTTTTAACCTCAGCCTGACTAGATTTTATTTCTTTTCTCTGCAGAACGGAATTCTCTAGAGTCTTCTATGCTTTTCAGAAGCCCAGCTACTATTCTTATAGTTGTGGTTTTAATTATACTTCAGTGATCTTACTTACATCTTACTTTAAATCCCTGGCTATCATTTGTTCATGTTCTTTCTTTTGGAGAAAGAAAACAATTACTAAAATTAAAAAATTAAAAACAAAACAAAAAATCAAATAAAGGAAGGTATATCCTAGGTGTGTTTTGGTTTGCTTGTTGAATGAAGCTTGATAGAATAGAGAAAAAAGGGAAAGGGAAGAAAAAAAAGTTAAGCAAAAAATTTTTGAATAAAAAATTAAATAATAAAATAGAACAAAATAAAGAAAATAAAATAGAACAAAAATTAAAAGAATAATAAAATAAAAAAGGATTTGCTCTTTCTGTATCCAAGAAAGATAAGAAAGAAAAAAGAAAACAGTTTAAGCAAAAACAGAAGCAAAGAAAACAAACAAATAAACAAACCAGCAAACAGAATAAAAGTGGAATGAAATTACATCCAGTTTACCCTAGAACTGAAACTTTGAAGCACACTGTAGTCCCTCACTAAGCAGGTGGAAGGGTTTATGCTGGTCTTGTGAGGACTGTGCTTGGAGGGCACAGTTGGGGGTGCTTGGTATAACGGCTGTGTTCGTCACTAGATGGTGCTGCTCAGTTTACTGAGGTGGGTCTGTTTGCACGTGACCTTCCACATGCCAGGGGGAGGTGAAAATGGCTTCACCCAGTTCCTTAGTCTCTGGTGCAGGAACTTCAGGTCTTCTCTGACCTCTGATCAAGCAACCCTTCTTTGTCTCAGGCCTCTATCCACCCAACCCGCCCATGTCCAAGCTGTCCACCTGCCATGTGGCACTGCCCCCGAAGTTTTATCTCAGATGAAGTTGTGTTTCAAAACCCCACATTTCAGGGGCATCTGGGTGGCATCGTTGCTTAAGCATCCAACTTTGGCTCAGGTCATGATCTCATGGTTCGTGAGTTTGAGCCCCACATTGGGCTCTCTGTTGTTAGTTTAGAGCCGACTTTGGATCTTCTGTTCCTCTCTCTCTGCCCTTCCTCCGTTGTCACTTTCTCTCCAAAAAATAAATAAAACATCAAAACTCTACACTTCAGAGACACCCCCCCCCTCCTTTGCATGGACCCACACAGACTCTGCAGGAGTGTCTTTCTGAGCAATGGTCAGGTGCTAGCTTGTACCAAAAAATGTTTGTGAGATTGCCCAGTGTCAGAATTTCAGACATTATGGCAAATCACAACACATGCCAGCGCCAGGTTTCACTGCACTCTGAAGTCTTGGTCCCAATACCAGCAAATGTGGCTGCTCTCTGGGATCTGCTGGAACCCTTACCCTAGGAGAGAATATATGGCCCCTACCAAATGCACTCCAAGCAGGGGAACCACTCCTCCCAGTGTGGTACATGGACCCCTCAGACCACCTGCTCCTGGGGATTCACTCTACTTCCTCATGAAGAGCACCACCAGGCTTGAGCTCCGAGGCTTCAGACTCTGTGTTCCAGTTTACAGAATCCTGGTGGTATTAAAACCCTCTCCTTTCTCCCCGTCAATGGTTTTGGAGAACAAATTTCTCAGTCAGTACCCTGTGAATGATTTCACCCTCTCTACAGCTACTTTCAGGGAGAGTATGTGTGATATGGATGCAGCACACTCTCCCCTTTACTCTTTCTCTCTCTGTCCTCTCTCTGCTAAAACAACTCCCTGCCCTTCATGGTTTTTCTCTCTCCCAATTCACCACTCCACACCATGCACCTGCCAAGTTCTGTGGCTCAAGTTATGCAGATTGTTGTGTTAATCCTCAGATCAATTTCCTAAGTGTTCAAAATGGCTTGATGTAGCTGCATTTCAGGGGTGAGTCAAGCTTAGAGTCTCCATATTGCTCCACCATCTTAGCTCTAAAATGTGTCTCTTGTAAGCTTATAGATGGGTCTTACTTTTTTATTCATTCAGTAACCTTTTGTCTTTTGATTGGAGCGTTTAGTCCTTTTACTCTTCTCCCCTACATGGTTTGGTATATTGTATCATACTTTACATCCTTTTATTTTGTGAATCCCTTGACTGATTTGTATAGATATACTTAATTTTACTATTTTTACTGCTACTTTCTTATTCCTGCTTATGGTCTTTCCTTTCTACTCAAGAAGTCCCCTTAACATTTCTTTAAAAAAATTTTTTTTTAATGTTTTATTTATTTCTGAGAGAAAGAGAGATACAGCGTGAGCAGGGGAGGTTAGAGAGAGAGGGAGATACAGAATCTGAGACAGGCTCCAGGCTCTGAGCTGTCTGTCAGCACAGAGCCCGATATGGGGCTCGAGCCCACCAACTGTAAGATCATGTCCTGAGCCAGAGTCGGATGCTTAACCGACTGAGCCACTCAGGAACCCTCCTTTAACATTTCTTATAGGGCTGGTTATTAATAATGCATTCCTTTAACTTTTGACTGGTGAATTCTTTATCTCTCTATTCCAGCCTTGCTAGATAGAGTATGTTTGACTAATCATTCTTTTTCCTGCCCCCAGCACTTTGAATATATCATACCTGTCCCTCTGGCCTGAAAAGTTTCTGCTGAAAAATCAGTTTTAGTCTTAGACGGTTTACCTTTTCTGTAATTGTTTTCTCTTGATGCTTTATAATTCTCTCTGTATCACTACCTTTTGCCATTGTAATTACCATGAGTCTTGGTGTGGACCCCCTTGGGTTGATTTTGTTGGGGCTCTCTTCGTCTCCTGGATATGTACTTCTGTTTCCTTTCCCATGTTTGGGAAGTTTTTAACTATTATTTTTTCAAATAAATTTTCTGCTCCCCCTTCTCTCTCTTCTCCTTCTGAAATCTCTATAATGCAAATATTATCATGCTTCATGGCCTTGTTGAGTTCCCTAAGGATGTTTTCATCTTTTCTTATTTTTTCTCTTTCTCTTCTTCAAACTTAATTTCTTACCATTACTCAGTTCTCTGGGTTTTTGCTCCCGTTTTTCTGCTTCCTCTAGTCTACTATTTATTTTCTGTAGTATATTTTCAGTTTTGCTTATTGAGTTCTTTGTCTCTGATTGGTTCTTTTTTATTTTCTTTCTCTTTGTTAGGGTCTTTCTGAGGTTCTCCACTCTTATCTCAAGTGCAGTGAGTATATTTATGATCATTACATTCTTTATCAAACATATTGCTTACCTTTGTTTTGTTTAATGTCTTGCTGTGATTTGTCCTTTTTTTTTCATTTGTAGCATATCCCTTTGTCTCTTCATTTTGTCTAACTCTGAGTTTGTTTCTACGTATTAAGAAAGTCAGCTGTGTCTCCTGCTCTTGAAAGCAGTGGCCTTACACAGAAGAGGTCCTGTAGTGCCCTGCAGTGCAATGTCCCATGTTCAGCAGAGACTGGCGCTTCAGAGGTGTCTTCCATGTGTGTTATATGTACCCTGCTTTTGTGGCTGAGCTGCTTTCCCCATAAGTCCAGTTGTTAGCAATGGCTCTCTTTGCCTGTTGTGAGCAGGGTTTTGTTCCTATGTTGTAATGGGCCAGTCTGGGGCCTCCTTGGGCTTGAGTTGA
This sequence comes from Crocuta crocuta, assembly GCF_008692635.1. NCBI lineage: Eukaryota > Metazoa > Chordata > Mammalia > Carnivora > Hyaenidae > Crocuta > Crocuta crocuta. The sequence continues at coordinate 3,382,967 of NW_027529596.1, forward strand.
GTCAGATCAGCTGTTTGCCAGAGATGCGGTACCACCGAAGTACAGGGCACTTCCCTGCGTTGTCCCTGAGAAGCTTCCTTTGTTGGGTGGGGCTTGCAGTCAGATCCCCCATCTTGCCGTCTTGCCCCATCCCACTGCTGCAGCCGCAGTTGGACTACTTTACGTGGTTATCTTCTCCTCCCCCTGGGGCAGGAGTCCCTTTGGAGTGGTGTTAGGTCCTGTTGGGGCAGCTGGCACGCTGCCAGGCTTGTGGCACTGCTTTGAATGGGCTCCAGCCAAGGGCATGTTGGAGGAAGTAGGTCTAAAGGAGAATGTAGGGGTGGGGCACCTTGTGTCAGGGGGGTTTGTGCAGGTCTGCTGTGAGAGGGAACCTGAAGGTGAGGCCTGTCTGGAGGAGGAGTGTCCACAGGAGAATGCTAAGATGGGGCAGTCGTGTCAGCAAGTTAGGTAGTGAGTGTTGGCACTTCGTTCCCACAAGGGCTCCTGAGTTTAGGATACAACGCCAACCAGCTCTTTTGTTCCTGTAGGACGAAATCTCCCAAATCTCCCAAAGATCCCTTAGAGCACAGGCTCTAAGACTAGTAAAGAAATCTTCCTCCCAGATGCCCCAGGCTTTTTTCAAGCTGCTAATTTTATGCTGTATCTCCTTGGATGTTTGTTGTGCTGTCTCTTGGCAGGGACTCGGTTTCCTTTCACCCTTCTGGTTCTCCCATTCCTGAGCCTGCTATTTTTAAAGTTCAAGGTGTTAAAGCCTGGTGATCATAAGAACTTGTCAGATTATGCCCCTCTGATTTTCAAAGCCAAATGGTGTAGGGATTCTCCATGCCTGGAGAGGGTGGTGTGAGGGTCTATTTCTTTACCTTCTCTGCTTCCACGGCATATCTCCCTCCCAGGGAATGTTCTACAGATTCATTTACCATCTTCAATGTGGCCTCTTCTCTGTATTTAGCTGTGGAGAGTCTGTTCTGCCAGTATTCTGGTCACTTTCTGAGTTATTTACACTGATGTAAGTGTTACCTAGTTATACCCATGGGATGAGTTGAGCTTAGGGTCCTTCTACCCGCCATCTTCCCCAGAAGTCCCGTTGAGTATAGAATTTTAAAGTGAGGGTTTCACTCTGCAGACTTCTGGTATTTAGCGTTGCCAAAGATAAGATAAATCAGATTTCTGTTTCTTTGCCCCCTGGTAAAGAAATTTTGGGATATTTAAAAAATTTTTCTTTCATTAATATTCTAAAGTTTCACCATAAAATTCTTGGATGAATTTGTATTATATATATTTATATTATAATTATGCCTCCTCTTCTCTTATGTTTACGTACTTTATTGGTTTAAAACCTTAAAAATACTTATTTTGAAGTGCTTTTCAGATTGATCTTGTCTTTTTCCTTTGGTGTAAATTCTTCCATACTCTGTCACTGACAATGCTTATCCTTATAAGTATTTTTATGAACATAGTTTGTAAGCTCACATTTCACATTTCCCCCATATTTTCTCTCATGGAAAACCGCAGTCTGTTTCATAGCTCCAGGTCAGGGTGCATTTTATGCTCAGGGAATGTCCCTATGTATGCTATATTTCCTGCCCCGCACATGCTGCTGACATGACACCACATACCCTTTAGGTATGCAGGATGACACTGGACATTACGGTCACTGGAAATGGCTTAGTTCTCTAGTAACCTTGGGGAGTGTGCAACGCTATCCCAGTCTCTGCTCATGGCAGAGTGTTGCGTTCCACACTTGAAGCTCCCTGAAGGTAGTGTTAGCTGAATCTGTCGTCATGAATGTATGAGAGTTTCTGGCCTCTGCCCCTGTACTTTCTGCTTGGATCCATGCCTAGCTCTCCAGTGCCGAGTGATCTTAGTCTCTGACAACACCAAATATTCACTTTGGTTATTTTCTTGTTAGAAACCGTTCTCCTTTTCACTTTCACAAACTGCTATGTGTTTTTTAATCTTGAAAATTTAAAAATGATTTCCATTTGGAGTGGAGGTTTTAGAATGTATTCAATCTGCCTTCGTAAATATTAGGTCTTAGTCTAGAGGAAGCTGAAAGCCTTTCCAGTCAACCTTGTGCTAGGTCTATCAAGGCTTACTATGAAAAAGAAGTAGAAAAAGGGGCCTTTGTGTCTGAACGCTCAAAGAAGTTTGGGAAGGCCAAAGGCAAGAATAAATCAGGGAAAGGGTAGGGAGAAGGAGCACTGCATATTGCAGCATGTACCATCGTAAAGCTGGTTCCGTTATATATCTGCAGCCCCCAAAGTGCCAGGGCAAACAACCAGAATAAGAGCTGGTATGTGGAACTGACTCACCCCACTGAGTCAATTCAAATCCTGTGGCCTATGAGCAATTCTTCCAGATCCACATTCTGTCTCTTTCCACAGCCTGTGCATTTAGTCTCACCCACCAAGTGACCAGTTCTTACGTGACTGGGACTATCACCCAGCCTGGCAAACACCACTGCCATGGAATCAAGAGATTCCATTCAGGGTCTTTATTCATGACAAATCATTCAGCTCTGCCGATACTTAATATCCACCTCTCTGTTTGGTCCAGGAGACCTCTGGAAATCTAGAGTATGGGGAAGGAGAAGTTCCTCTATTGTACTTTGGGGCCAAAAGTCATCCTTCACTCAGAAAGATGGATGGTTTTACCCCTGGTATCTTATTACTATCATCTGTTTTCCCCTGCACCTCCAGCTCACACTGGCTAGATTCCTAGAAGAGTTTTCCCACACACAGGTGAGGACACAACCGCTTTCTAACAAGCCCTGTTCCCATTTTCCAGAGATGCAGTTTCCAGTTTTATTTGTTCAGGATGCTGTCTCCTTGACTTAGCCAAGTTTCATTTTTTTGGGTCACTCTTTTGGTCCTGATGCTTTACTGACTCCATATGGTTGGTAACCAAGACACCATCACACCTGACTGTTCTCCATGTCTTTCCTCTGGTCTCTGGTATTCTGATTTACTGCTTGGCTTTGGCCCTCTGCACTTCAACCCATGTGATTTTACTTGAGATAGGAGTGGTGTTTGAACACGTATTTTATCTTTTTAGAAAAAATGACCTTCTGGAGGAAAAGAAAGGGAAGAGAGTAAAGTACATATTATTTTTGACTTCCAATTATGTACCCAATTCTGCACTTGATGATTTAGATATGTTGTCTTTATGTTTTCAACCAATACTGGAATTTGATGTTACTAACCTTTAAAAAGATAACAAGCACCAATTCGTTTGATTTCCAATCAAGTCGAAATGACTAAGGTGTCAAAACTTAATAGAGACATCAAGATTTATTAATCAGCTTATTAATCAAGGGGTACTCATATCTTCCCAGTAACTAATGACCTTTGTAAAGCTGAAGTTGCAAATGCATTACATTTCAGCTCCAGGGAAACTTCCCTAGGCATTCAAGGGCATATGTAACAGTTTCTGTCTTAAACTGATTTTTGAATAATGATGTCTTATGTTTGATACATCATTTAGTATCTTTTTGAAGACTAATTTGGAGTATAGAATTCTGAATAAAAAGATACAAAAACATGGGTTTACACTACAAAATATAAGGGATACTTGCATGTGATATGCGACTTTAGTTCTCTCTCCATTTTTTATGTTTATCAAAATCTTCACTATCTCTATTTCCTTAAAATGGCTTACCTCCTGTTGATGTTTTAGAGAGGATTGGAATATGCAAAGGGATAGTCATGGACAACGGTAAAGTCATTGGCTAGTTCAATGCACTCTTTCAAGTGTATAATTAAGGACACACAAATCCTATGTGTGGAGACAATCAGTGCATTTACCTGGACTAAATTTGTGTTAGTAGCCAAGACTTGGTTTCCTCACAGACCAAAATTACTCATAAACCATCATACATCTATAAAGAGAAATGAGCCCTCAAGAAGGAGAATGGCAGATGCATGAAAGTCCTGAGTAGCAACATGCACTCACATACTTGTCATAATGAAGAGAGGGCGTTTTTGCCTCCATTTATTTTCCTAGTGCCTGATGGGGGTAGAGTTGTTGACTGTATTTCTCTTACTTTTACTAAAGCAGAAAACCTATGGAAGGAAGATCCACAGAAAACATTGCTGTAGACATTGCAAAGGGAAGAATCAGGTCAATGCAGTTTAGAGGATGAATTAAATAGATTTGCAATTGAGTGTGGAAACTCTGGGCCACTGCTTTGGTGAATAAGTCTTTAAATTGCTTTAAAGGAGGAAAAGACTTCCTAAATACCATTGTATTTATTAGAAACTTAAGAGTTTTTCTTCCATGCCTGATAGATCAAATTGTCTGAGTCAGTGTGAGGCAGTTGCCATGTGCTTGAGTGAACTCCAAGAACTCTGACATTTTCCTACATGCTTCTCCTGAAATACACTGTTTTGTAGCCCAAGCCTTGTCTACACTATATTAAATGGAGTCATTAGTCTATTTAAAGATTTTCTGTACTTAAACTCAGAAACTGATTCACAGGCATACTAGGATCTCCTGACTTGAGGGTACCTGCCTGAATGTTTCTTTCATTCTTCTTCCATTTCTGTGTAAATTTGTGACAAAATTTTCAGAAAGGATGAGCATCCAAGGAATGACAATTTGTGAGATAGCCTCCAAAATAACCAATCCTATTTCTGCAAGGGTCATTGTCTATTCAACATATTCTTCTAACAGGTATTGCTTTCTTTCAAATAATGTTTCTATGACGTAGCATTTCAATGTAGCTTCAGTACCATCTGCCCAAAGCCATCCTGAATGAAACATTTCTAAGAGAGAACATCTATATATTTATATTTATATGCACTTTATGTATTTCTTTTAAAAAGTCATAGGGCATATAATTAAATCTTTTTAAAAAACCTTAAAGTAGTTAAAGTGTTCTGATCATTGTTCATATGTAAATTTCTCCTGTCAAGTGGCTTCCATTTTGTTACCGTTCTATACAATAGCTCACAGACTTACTACAGATTTCTCACTGATGTTGGTAATTTTTTCAGAATTTAAATTTACCTATGGTAATTAATTACATTACTTACAACACTATGTTTCTCTTTTTTAAATATCCAGAGTCTGCAATGCCTACAAGGATGCAAAGGTAAACAAGTTAGGCCCATTTTCCCACTGTGTGACCTTTTGTGTCTCTGACCCAATTCTTTTTCAAAAAATTTTTAATGTTTATTATTTATTTATTTATTAAAATATTTAAAAATGTTTTATTTCTGAGAGAGAGGGAGAGAGAAGCAGCATGAGCAGGGGAGGGTCAGCGAGCAAGAGAGAGAGAGAGAGACACAGAATCCGAAGCAGGCTCCAGGCTCTGAGCTAGCTGTCAGCACAGAGTCCGATGCTGGGCTTGAAACCACGAACCGTGAGATCATGAAGTCAGATGCTTAACTGTCTGAGCCACCAGGGCACCCTTATTTATTTTTGAGATATATATAGAGAGAGACAGAGCGTGAGCAAGGGAGGATTAGAGAGAGAGAGAAAGACACAGAATCCAAAGCAGCCTCCAAGCTCCGAGCTGTCAGCAGAGTCTGACAAGGGGCTCAAACTCATGAACTGTGAGTTCATGACCTGAGCTAAAGTCAGATGCTCAAGCAACTGAGCCACCCAGGTGCCCCAATCCCTGACCCAATTCTTAAAGGGAATCAGGTTTCTTATTTGGGGTCCTTGGATGAATTTCAGAAGGTATTGTGAATGCTCTAAAATTCAGTGCAAATGTTTCCTATGTGAGAGTATATGTGGGTTTTCATAAATTTTACCAAAAGAAGTTGGGTGGTATGGTGGATCCGTGTAGTATAGTGGGTTCTGGAGTTGGACTGCCTGAATTTATATACCAACTCACTGCATAGCTGTGTGACTTGGAACAGGTTACTTAACCTCTCTCTGCTTTAAATTCTCAAAATTGCAGAAATAGGTTGCTGTGAGTATTAAATGTGATAATTTTATGGGTATGTAAAGCCCTTAATACCATGGCCAGTACTTACTAAACACACACTAAAGATTAGTAATTATTGTGTTCTCAGAAGAATTTGTAACCACCAAAGAGTTAAAAGCCACTGATTTAAAGCATTTTTAGAATTATACTTTAAGAAAAATACCAGTTTCCGGGTTGGGAGGTCACACTCAAACCTAATTCCCATAGCACTATCCATTAGCAAAACACAGAGATGAATATTCATAGGGAGGCAGAAAGGCCTGGAAATGGGAAATGTGGAAAGCAGGTTTGTGTGCTCCTGCCTAAGAGAAAAAGCATCTACCTGGTCCTGGCTTAGCCCCCAGGAGAAGCACTTTCAGCCAGCTCCTGACTCCTGTACCATCCAAGCTTGCCTTAAAGCCCTAAAAAACGTTTGCAGGATGATAGCTTAAACTGCAAGTCTGCATTTGTGGACGTTTCTCAGCATTTTCTTTATCAGTGTGTGGAAGACAAAATTACAAAACAATGAGATTCTGCATCTTTTAATGAAAGATAAAACAACAATATAAACATACACAAATTTACAGAGAAGGGATCAACTTTAATACATTTGGAGTAAAAGGTGTTTCTTATTTAAATATGGTATAAAAATAAATGCAAGAAACATTAACCGAGAAAGTATAGAGAACAAAGACAGAGCTTGTTTCTGACTGTGAACACACTGGTGAAATGAAACTTTCTGTGCTAATTTATTGTTTAATAAATGTGAAGCCATATGTATACTTATTGATATATGTTTTTTTCTTTTACAATTCTTCCAGTTTTTGAGTGAGTGAATTTTCAGTGAACTGTGTGTCTAGCAGAAGCTTTAAGAGAGAGAGAGAGAAAAAAAAGGTTTACTCCACTTGAACTTGTTAAAAAGGAAAAGACACAGATCCAGCTTAGTACGAGGAGAAAGTAAGCAGACAACATTTTGAAATGGAGGCATTGTGATGGTAGAGTCCCTTGGAATAGCAATGCCTTAATGTACACAAAGAGAGAACAATTAGGGTCCTTTGCTCATGCAACATCTTGGTCTAATGTCCTCTGCTCCAGGTAACAACAAAGAGCTACAAAGTATATGCAATGACTCCAGTCTGCTTCCATGTTACAGATGATCCTTTTAGTAAGACTGGACAAGGCTTGTTAACCTCTTTGACGTGAGAGATTTCCCCTGAGAAAAAAATATAAGACAAGGGGGAAAAAAGAGTATGATCACTGAAAACCGGATTATGAGTAGCATTTATTTACTGCGGTTGATTTTTGTGCAAGGGTCAAAATGGAACCCTTTAGATGCATCTTAATTCAAACTTCCTTCCTCCCTCCACCAGCACACCAAACAAAATGACCCGCCCCTCTTCCCCCCTCCACCCCTTTACCCACTTCCTCCCCACTGCAAACAGACTGATGGTTCACAGCACAGATTAGCAAATAATAAAACATGTCCATAAACATTTCACCAAGCCTTAGCAATGATGCAACACCTAGATTTTCAACTGGTTCTAAACATGTCACAACAAATGTTAGTAAACTGCCCTGAAAGACAGCAATGTGAATGCATTCTTGTTGGATTGCTGGAGTTAGTGTCATGTTTATAAATATCTAGATATGCAGAGTGTATGATTTACTTAGATGAAATTTTTTTTCAAGGTGTGATTGGTAGAAACTCAAGTTGAGTCTGTCTCCTGTCCTATGTGATAATGGAGAAGAAATGCCAATTGTACCTCTACAGATAAAAGTCCATTTGCTCCTTGCTTCAAACCATCGACATCGTCCTCTCCTTCTTCACCTGATTTCCTCCAACCCCAACCTCAGAAAAATCCCATATATTCTGATTCCACATATTGTGTTAATACCTAGAGTACATACTCATTTTTTTTTTTTTTGAAATCTTGAAAGCCAACACTGTCCTGTTAATACTAGTACTCTAGGAAGATTGAATTTAAATTTCTGATCAAAGTAACAGATTGTCAATTGATGATTTCTGCTTCATGTTTCATTTTATATGTTCCAGTAATGAAAATAAGATGGTCCACTTATTGAATGGAATTTATATTTCTCAGAGGATAAAATAATAATGGAAAGACAAAATATTTTTTTGAGAAATATAATATTTTAGTAATAAATTCATCAAAACAATAGTCTTGATTTACTACTATTATGGATCAAGTTTTGATAAAACGGTGATGTGCTGTTGAGAGACAAATCATCGCTCATGGCCACATTTTGGGAAAAAAGCAATATGTTTAAGAAATGATCAATAATTTCAAAATCAAGCTTTCTGTACACACTTCACAGTAACTGACAAGGGCCCTGTGGATGACATGAACAGCAGCAATGAAAACCAAGCACCGTTTCCTTTTAATTGGGGAAAATTGTTCGAAACTTAGCTTTTAGCAACTAATAGTAGAAGATAATTTCCCACTGGCTATGCTTTAGTCACTTTTTTGGAGGAAAAAAATAAAAGAAAAAGCAGTTTGTTAACAAGACATCCCACTCTACGTTATATATTGGCCTTATATACAAAACGTTTGTTCCTTTGGTCACCACTTCTGTGCTTGTTTTCTTGTCCATAAAATGGGGATAATTACAGCTCCTACTTAAAAGATTTTTTTTTTGAAGAATATGAGACTAAATTGCCTAAAACTATTATTGGAACATTCTATGTACTAAGTTCATGTTGGCTATTACCTCACTATACTATTGTTATCATTGTTTTTATTGTTATATGCTTTCTAATTAGGACACTGAGACCAAAGTCACTATTCTGACTCTAAGAAGGGCGTAGAGTTGCTAATGAATTGGAATCTAAAGTTTTACTGTTCTTCCAAACCTGGGCAACAGACTGATTAAATAATTTTGAAATCTAAAAGCTACCCTCCTATACTTGAAGGCCACACTTTCCTACACTTACTACTATATTCAATTTTTGTGCTATTATTGTAACTGTGTACATGAGTTTATATATATTTATTCTGAGACAGAATAATATATTTTTAAAAAGTGCTTCCTATTTCTAATGTCATTTGTGGGATGAAGAAACTGTCATCTTGGTTGAGGCATAAGACTGCTTACACAGCAGTAGAGGAGGGGAAAGATGCTAATGTAAAATTGTTACTTTTGAAACTACTGATTAGCACGATTTGTTAAAAACTACTGGGAAGAAGAATGAAATAGTAACACTGAAAGAAATTCATTTGAAACTCCTATAATCATTTTGTATTTGGACTATGAAAACGACAGTTATCTTTGAAAAACCTAATAAATATTAACATGGCTCTCTTTCTCCAGATTTTTGAAACATCCTTGAAGCTATTAGTACTTGGGATGGTATGGGCTACACTAAAAATTTAGGGGGGGAGGTACCACGTTAGCTTGAAAGGCTATTATCCTAGGAGATAATGAAAAAACATCCATGGAATCCCATAGAAAAGTACAGGTCTACAGTCAACCCGGGAGTTTGTGATAATAGGAAAACAGATGAACAGAAATGGGAAACAATCACAAGATGAAACACTTAGTGTGATATGGACTTACCACATATGTAATAAAGGTATTCATTTTGTGCACTGAGACAACTAAAACGCAAATGTGGGTACAACATTAAAAAGACTTAAGTCCCCCAGTCCAGGGTCAAAGTAAACAACATGGGTGCCCAATGAGTCATATGGATTTGAAAATCTGATTTAAATCTGTCTGTAAACCCTTTTCAAATCCCACCTTGTTTACACACCGGGGGGAAAATAGATAAGTACTATTCTAGTGCAGAAGGAAATACAGTTACTCATCCTATTGGAAAATCTTAAAGTAAAAAGAAGAAAGGATCTGCTGTTTTGTAAAAATCCTTTTCAGTGCAGTTGCTTGGAGGCTGTATGGAATCAGTCCCTGCCAATTATCTTTTCATAATTTTTCCAAATTGAAGAACCTGGGAAATTTTATAGCTAGGTTCTAAAATTTTAATTCTGGAAACTGAGGGCTGAAAATCCCTCACAAATTGCAATTTTTACCAAATTGCTCACAATTGAATTCTGTATGAATAACATTTATTTTTAACCAAATGACTACATATGTGTCATGTCACTTATACCCTTTCTGATAAGATTCTAAAGAATAAGGATCACATTGGAAACAGCAATTCATAGGAAAGACAACGACAGAAACTTAGAAAAAAAACAAAACAAAAATTCAAAATCCTATGATATTTTGTAATAGTTAGTTAACGGGCAAAAAAAGAAAGCAGCACATAATCAGTTTCAGCACAAAATACACCTCAGATTTTGCTGGCATCTAGCTGAATACAGTATCTACTCAATCTACAAACAGTAGAGTTGCCACATAAATTCATATAAACAAGGAGAGTTTTCTGGCATCTCACAGTAAAACCTCACCTCTACCAAATCGAGTCTTCCTTATCTTAAAAGAGGTGTCGAGATTTTGTTATAGTTAGGAAAATAAGCCCCATGCCCCAAAAACAAAACAAGCAACCTATGTGTTTGTTCTTAGCTCTTCCAAGGTAACTATCAATAGTTAAGAATTTTACGTGATTTAAAAAATCTTTCTTGGTTTCAAAGTAGTAACAGAAAGTTGACAATGAGGAACTGTGAGTCAGTAGAAATGAATATGAAAGCCAGGCTCTTAGTTCTAGTCTGAGAGCCTGAACACTAGGGAATGGAGGTAACTAACTCTCCATACCCCTTCCCTGCAGACACTAATCCACAAAGGGAGTGCAGAGAAGCTACATTTGCTTGGGTGACTAAGCTGCTTGTTTCATTACTGCTGTAAAACACACAGCAGTCTTTCTCAGTCTATAGAACACTAAAAAGACCAAAGAGAAAGGAAGGGATAGATGTTGAGAAACATAGACAGCCAGGAAAGAGCTTAAAGAGAAAAGCAGGGGATTATCAGCATCTTTTGGATTAAAAAAAAATAGGTAACCTCTTAACTCTTGCATTCCCTTACCACTCCAACTTGTATACTTCCTGTCAGTGCATCCTACTCTCTCTTAAGTGTTGCTGTAGACTCCAAAGTACATTCTAGTTTGCCTCGTAGGCTCCAGAGGTCACAGTGAGGGACCGAGAACAAGAAAATGCAAGTCTTGCCATTGAGTGTCTGTTGATGTTCGTGGCCCAGCTGTCTCACCAGCGGCCAGCCCCACCCCTATGTGATAAGGAGCTGACTGCTTGGTGATGATGCGATACTGCTGGACTGGAGACAGGGTGTGCAATTAGAGACATGAAACTCAAGGATGCTGGTTGGTTTTTTACTCTCATGTTGAAAAATGCCCTTGTTTCACTTAACAAATAAAAATGTCTTTGCCTGAATTCCTAAATCCTTCATAACCTGGTTTCCCTGGCCCTTCAAACTGCCTCTCATTACTCCACAATATGGTTCTTTGGCTGGCCTTTGCAGCTCTGCCAGCATGGGCCCCCTATCCATGTATCTACCTGTTCATATCCTATCTACTCTTCAAAGACAACCTTCTTATCAATGTCCTTGCTAGAGCCTTCTACCTGGCCCCCAGAACTCCACTGCTGATTTCCTCTCTGGGGTTTCTTGCCCACAGAATCAGAGCTAGTGTATTTAGAAGCCATTTTGGATAATTCATTAAGTCAATTGGTTTGGTGAAACAATCAACAGCTGTTAAACAGCATTAACATTATAGAAGTCCCCAAATTTGTACTTGATTCTTTCCTAGAGCTGAGTTCCTTGACTGAAGTCATATTTTAAAACTAAACTTCCTGAAACCGGGGTAATGAGATTCAAATGTCTTGGGCTAAGTAAATTTTGACTTGGGGGAAGAGAGGCACAGTAGAGTGAGAAATGGGAAATACTCTAGTCACACCCTAAATATTGACTAATTAACTGACAGAATCTGGGTCTTTTTAACTCTTAGTTTGCCCTGGGTGTTCCTATCAGGAAAATGAACTGAGAAGGTGTTTAGAAGGAATTGAAGCTAGAGCACGTGTTTGGAAAGCTCTTCCATGCTTAAAATGAAACCAGTTCTCCTGGGTAAACTTGCAGGTGAGTTTACTGAATATGTGACTAATTTTAGCAAAACTATGGGGAGGGTCAGCTCCTAGAAAGTTAAAACTAAGTTCAAATTGTTGAGAGGACGGCAGGCAGGCAGGCAGGCAGGAAGGAAGGAAAGGAAAGGAAAGGAAAGATTTTGATAGTTTGGGGGCTGGTATATGTGATGTTGAGCACTGGGAAAAATTCTATTATTACACTAAAAAGAGAGGGTTTGTGAACACATTTACATTTAAGTATCGATTACTAGCTTCCTGTGCATATTGAGAAAGAACAAGTAATGCCAAATACTTTCATTTCCTTACTTTAAAATATTTTCCTAAAAGTAAAAGTAGTATATGTCCATTAGAAAAAAATAAGGGAAGCATAGAAAAATATAAAGAAGAAATAAATATTACTTAAATACAGTTATTTACATACTAATATATACTTCTATGTTTTACAAATTTAAAATTTTTTTTACAAAACTGAAATTATACTGTGCATAGGATTACCTTATTATGAGTAACATACATGTGACTCATGTTACATGTTTTTTGTAAAATAATTTTCAAATTGATTGCATTAGTGGGTAAGGAAATAAATTTAGATAGATGTTACCAACATTAAGAAAAAAATTGAGTGTTATAGATCAGAATACATCAAAGTCCATCACCTATCATAAGGGAATGTACTGGTTTTGAAATATTATTTTAGTTCTACAAACATATAAACACACAAGCAATTTATACAGTAATATGATATATACACACACACAAACACATATGCATTATGTCAAATGTGGGTGACAATACAAAAAATGATGAAAGCCACTACTCTAAAATCTAATTTTCAATAGGTGCATAATGTTCCATCAGGTAGATATACCTTAATGTATGAAAGAAATTCACAATTGCTGTACATTAAGGTTGTATTTTAGATTTGGCCGTTATATGGTGCAATGAATATTCTTGTATGTGTGTGAACATCTCAGGATATTTTCTCAGGCTTAAGTTATCAGAAGTTGAATTACTGATGGAGAGTGAAAGAAGTTTGAAACTTTTGATATATTCTGTAAAGTTCTATTCAAAAAAAGTGTTTAGAAATTTGTATTCCTATTAACTGTGTATTAAATCACGGATTTGCTTGCCCCCTTTGTAACACTAGATATTATCATTTTAGAATAAAAAAAACATTTTGTAATGTTTACTTATTTTTGAAAGAGAGAGATACAGAGCGTGATCAGGAGAGGGGTAAAGAGAGGGGCACAGAATCCAAAGCAGGCTCCCAGCTCTGAGCTGTCAGCACAGAGCCTGACGCAGGGCTCGAACTCACCGACTCTGAGATCATGACCTGAGCAGGGAAGGTGGTCCCTTAACTGACTGAGCCACCCAGGTGCCCCACTAGATATTATCATTTTAAAAAATAACCTTTTTGGAGGAAAAGCTTATTTTGTTGCTTTTAAAATTATACTTGACTCTTTTTTTTTTTAATGTTTTTTATTTATTTCTAGGAGAGAGAGAGAGAGAGAGAGAGAGAGAGAGAGAGAGACCGCGTGAGCAGGGGAGGGTCAGAGAGAGAGGGAGTCACAGACTGAAACAGGCTCCAGGCTCTGAGCTGGCAGTCAGCACAGAGCCCGACGCGGGGCTCGAACCCACGAACCGCGAGATCATGACCTAAGCGAAAGTCTGAAGCTTAATCGACTAAGCCACCCAGGCGCCCCTAGAAATACATTTTTCTGATGCAAGTCTTACTCAGATTTAATTTGATGGCAATTTAAGGCATCTTTATTGAGTCCCATTACGTGCTCAGCTTCGTTTCCGTAGAATCATCTTTTCTTTTCATACTCACATTTCAGGAGCTAATATATTTAATTATGTAATTGCTATCAATTCAGTCATGATAAACTGCACATGGGAACAGACGTAACTGACTCTTAACCAAGTAATGCAACTGGTGGTGGCAGAGCTGTATGGGCACAATTGGAGGGTAGCCTCTCAGCGGTGACATTTGCTGTGCCCTTGGGATCTATCAGTGGAGAGAGAGAATCACCGGCTACTCCAGGGCAGTGGTGTTCAGAGCGTGGCCCCAAAGCCAGTAGGAGCAGTGTTACTTAAGACGTAGTTAAAACTGAAAATTCTTGGATCAGACGTTATGAGAGGTGAGATCTAGCAATCTGTCTCATCGGCTGTTTCTGCTGCCGCCAAATGTGAGAACCGTGGATCTCTGGTAAGGAGGGGTCAGGAAGGAACGCTTCTACCTAGATCACAGTTCTTAAATGTTATTGTTCTGTCGTGTTTACAGCAAATGGAAAAGGAGAGAGAGAGTGAGATAGAACACCTCTACTCAGTTTATCTTGGGTGAGGTCATGGAATCTGCATTTTCCAAGGCTCTGGTGGTTTTGAGACATGGGATACGGGTAGCTGAACTGCACAGAAAAACAGTGAATTTTGCTAAAGCAAAAGGAAATAAAAAGAATATGTGAGAGGAGTTGATGCAATCACCCCTTCAAGCAATTTGACAGCTGTCTAGATCTAGATGTTTATTTTATTCTGTCCAGTTCCAGAGACAGAAGTAGGGAGAATACACGGACGCTACAGAAAAGTAGATTATGTTGCAAACAATAAATGAATTTCTAAAATGTGGCATGGACTTCTTGTGCCATCTGAGAGTACCACATCTCTGGAACTTACGGGCCAGAAAATGCTAGATGCCTACTTGTGACTGAGTCCACAGAAGGCATTCATGCAATGGGCTGGAGACTGGACCATGGGAAATTGAAGCCTCTAAATTCCTTTTCAACTCAGAGGCTTAAAAAATTTATCTTTCTCAATATCTCCCCACAGTACTTTGAAGACTTAACTTTTATAATTAGAAAGGATAAAGACTTCCCAATAGCTCTTACTAGTTTTATCAGAAATATGTTCCTCTTGGATATTAGTAAGTATGTCTCAAGTGAATAGCCTTGATAATAGGTGCTTGTTATCCACCTTTGTAACTCAGCCATGTATACTGGTTAATTTTTCTTTTTTACAAAATTTTTTAATGTTTTATTTATTTCTGAGAGAGAGAGAGAGAGAGAGAGCGAGCGAGCGAGCAGGGGAGGTCAGAGAGAGAGGGAAACACAAAATCTGAAGCAGGCTTTAGGCTCTGAGCTAGCTGTCAGCACAGAGCCCGACGTGGGGCTCGAACCCATGAACTGTGAGATCATGACCTGAGCCGAAGTTGGACGCTTAACCGACTGAGCCACACAGATGCCCCATACAGGGTAATTTTTCTGTTGTTGGTGAAATAGATGGGGAAAAAAATCTTTAATATCAAAGCAAGTAAATCAAAATGACTTCATAACCCTCCCCCCCCAAAATAGCAGAAACTTTCTTTTCCAGAAATCATAGTCAGTAGAGTTTAGAAATGGTGTTTTAAATTTTCAAATAACTACCACAAGTCTATTTTAATAATGGTCTTTTCTGGTTGAAATTACAGGTGTAAGTATTGCATTTAGAGTTGGCCAATATTTGCTGTTACTACTCTTAGATCCTAGCCACTGAAAACAACAATGAAAAAGACCCAGCCATCAAAATGTTATGCATGATGCAGAATATATGGGATTTTGCCCAGTCTGGGCTTGCCCTAGGGTACCTGGAGATGCCTAAGAAAATATAACAGGGTGTCTATAGGATTAAACATAATATATCTAGGGCAATAAACATGTATACAATTTATATAAAGATGTCTATTTTTTAATTTTAAATTGCCTATTTTAGTTGCATTGCCTTTAAGTATTAGCAAAAATTAGGGAGAAGTGAAAATCATACCCATGGCTAGTCATCAGTATAAAAATGGTGCTGATGAACACATAACATTGGTACATGTGGCTTTAGCGTGGGTAAGAGAAAATGAGAAATAGATGGCTTGGGAATGATATAGGGCTGCCTAGTTAAGTGACCTCATATCTAGAAATAATTAACATATGAATCTACTTTTAGTGGAAATTAAATTTAGGCATCATAACAAAGCCAATCTTTATCAAGTTAAGCCCAATTTGTATTTTCCTAGCTACATAAAATAAATTTCTGAAAAGAATATGTGAAATTACTGCCTTTAGACCATTGATGAAATTGTATTTAACTCCATGTAATTCTATTAAATTCTATTTAACTCAGTGAGGTAATTGAGACTGATACAGAGACTCAGTTGATAATCTGCAAGTACTCTGCCAAACATTGTAAGGCTGAGTACATAAGCACACTGGAACATTCCATATTCTCTTGCTTTACTCAGCTACAATTCTGTGACTTGACATAAGAGTCAGATATAGTTGAGTAATATTTCAAGTTTACGTATCTTCAAATAAAATCAAAGTGATGATGTAAAATTATTTATTGTATAACTCTTACAATTCCCAGTTGAGATGGTCTGAACCTTATTATTCTACTATCAACTCTTCCAGCAAACTTGGTTCAAAATGTTTTAGCATATATATAAATTTACTGGTGCCTACAGTTCTACACTCCCACCTGTACTTCTTCTATTTTACTGGCCAAGTTCCTGGTATCTTCAGATGTGGATTAATTCAGTAGCTGCTAATCTTTCAGACATGTCCTTCTTTCTTTAGGTTCTTCTAACTTGCCCTCCAAGTTAGAGGAGGAGTTCTAACTTCCTCCCTCTGCCTTCAGCAGAGATGAAGATGGCCTCGCGTGTGGATCCAGGATACAAGGTGTCTCCTGGACCTTCTCTTGAACTATGCTCCTCAAGCTGGAGACCTCACGGCAGTCCTTGCCAGCCACACAGCTGCATTTGTCAAGTCCTCAGACGCTTTTTTTTGGTTCTACCTTTGCTCTCTCTCCTTCAGGGCCAGCCGCCCAACTCTCCAGTAGGCAGGTCTCTTGCTTAGGCTTTAACTCTTCTCCCTGCCTACTCTGTGCTGCTTTAAGCATGATTTACATGAAGGAAGCTAGTGGGAAGCTAGTAGGAAATTAGTTCTGTCCACTGAACAGTTCACTTTCCTGAGAAGAATGAACCAACTTAGGTGTACGTTAGTGGCATCCCCAAAGCAGTTACTTCTGTTAATATCTGTTCTGTTATAAACTGTAAGCTTCCTAACATTAGCGGCTCTTTCTTATTATCTATGTACTCTAAGATAGGGAGCAAAGTGACCCGCAGTAGGTGGTCAATAACTGCTTTGTTGCCATTGCTGTTGGATAAAAGAATCCAATAGTGCTTGGACACATGGCTGCTATTGGGTTATAAACTTGTCATGCAGGGCCCCTAGGGTGGTTTCCAATGAAACAGGAAGCTGGGACCTTGTAACCACTGGTGTTAATCTAAGGCCTCTAGTATATTAGAGCAGTACTTTGGGAAATGGTATTAAACTTCTGCCTCTGGCATATGTACTAGCAATGGGGAAGTTTCCCACTGGGGACTGTCTACTCCGCAGCCTCAAAACATTCCTTAGGGGAGGGCGCCTGGGTAGCTCAGGCTGCTAAGCATCTAACTTCGGCTCAGATCATGATCTCACGGTTTGTGAGTTGGAGCTCCACATCGGGCTCTGTGCTGACAGCTCAGAGCCTGGAGCCTGCTTTGGGTTCTGTGTCTCCCTCTCTCTCTGCCCCTCCCCAACTCATGCTCTGTCTCTCTCCCTCTCAAAGATAAACATTGAAAAAATACATATTTAAAAAAACATTCCTTAGGAACCCCCAGGGTTGCATTGGATGCTCCCTGACCCCAAACCACCATACAATCCACAGCTTATAAGCCTTAAGTGGCAATTTAAGAACTAGTGATGTTACTAGGGGAACATAAAGATATGTTGTCCAAACAAAATAGGCTACATTTCACACCAGTCAAGTTACATCATGCTGCAGGGAACCTGAAATTGCTTTCTTAGGCAAGTTACCACCACAAACAGTTTCAGTAAAACAAGATGGATAGCCATATATACCAACAACAAAATGATAAATGAGATAATTTCAGGTTCACGAGAGAAGAAAGAGGAGAAAATGGTTTATCCTTCAGCAGATTGATTTTAGGTGTTTACTGGTAATATTTATGGTGGGGAGACCAAAAGACCAGTTTATAAATTATATTTACCTAAGATGTTCTAAGAATTTTCTAACATAGCGATCTCTATGAAAATACCTGTAATCTCAAGCAATGAATCTTGACCAGAAATGAATATGCACAAAGCTCTCCTTCAGATAAATTCACAGGTGTATAGATATAAAATAAAAACCTTCCCTCACCTGCTTGTATATCATGATGGATGTCTATCTGAAGCAAAATCCACTTCATTATGAGGGATGTTTATGTAAATCAAGGATCTCACTAACTCTTTGGAGATCTTTACTGTAATGCAACTCTATTGATAAAAAAAACAATCTAGAAAATGACCATTCTGAATACTCTAAGGTTTGTCTTTACTACATTGTGGTAGAAATTGGTATCAATGGAAATAAAAGTAAAGATAGGTTGTAGGATAGTCAAAACTTAATGAATGAATAATCTAGAGCTAGTAAAGCAGGATATAAAAACAATGATAAAAATGTAGCATACGAGTAGATCTTAGATTACCAGGTCAATTTTCTCTATTGGTATTACTCGTGGTGAACAAATTTGAACATGTGACACATTTCTACATTTTCTTTTTAGGTGTTTCAGGATCCTTTCTAACAAACTTTATCCACATTTAAGGTTCCTGTAAGCCCAAATAGCAAAATCTAGAGCACTCAACTGGAAGTGCCAGGGCTCAATCCTAGGTGGAAACAATGTCTAGTCCAAGGAGCAGTTGGGAAGGCCACATGAATGGATTTGACACTGCATTGCCTACTCCTGGCATTGCCCCACAGCCAGTCTGGGGCTGTATTTCCCAACCCCGGAACCTGTATTACTCACAGGATTACACTGAATTGACAAGGANGGGGTCTCAATGTGTAATCTTGGTGGTTGTTAGGGTATGTGGAGAAAATTTTATGCTAGACTTCACATTTAATGAAAACCAAGTTAAAAATGATTTAACCAGGACTAAAAACAATCCATAGAGTCTTTGACAGTATCTTAAAACAACAAAACAAAACAAAACAGTGAAAGAGTCCCAGAATGTGACTACAGTTCTTCATAGATTGAGGACCAATTGATCATTAATGTGTAACACAGTGGTTTTGGAATTAAGAATACAAAGTCTGATTCATGCCTTCTTCAACCAGTTATTTTTTTCTTCTAGTATGTGCTCGTGTTAGGGAAAATATAAAATAAGAGAGGAGGAAAAATAGAGAAGTAAACTTCCTTTAAAACTTTGCATTCCATTTAACCAAGCAATTAAAATTTTATGACTATATTATGAGAAAAAAATCAATATTTCACTTGACAGATATTTATCATACCTTGATGTATAATATAAAGAAAAAGAAAGAAAGCAAGCAAGAAAGCAAGCAAGAAAGAACAATGTAAATGTCCATCAATAGAGGGTTGGAAAATAAATTTCAAGTATATCCATTCAGAGGAATTGTATGTAGTCAATAAGCAAAATTACGTAGAAGAATATGAAATGACCTGGAAGATATTTGTGATGCAATCTAAGCAAATAAAGCATGTTTCAAAAGCATACTTAATGTATAACCCCGTTTCTTTATGTATTTATATAAAGAATACTTATATTTATTTGTATATAATATTTACATATGTTTGTGCAAAGTGCTAATTAAAACTACTGGCGAGAGAGATTATAGATGAAGAAGCTGGTGGTCAGCTGTTTCTAAATATTCATATGGCACGAAAGCATAGACTAGGTTTCAAACGTAAATATTAACATATCAAGCTTTCAGGTCTGGGCTCTTTATGTCATTTTGTTGCTTATATTAAATTTACATGAGGTGTATTAACCAGCACTCCATAATGGGCTCAGGTAAAGAATTTAATTGGATGTAACCAAAAAGAACATTCTAAAAGAACTAAGTATTCTATCTTTCTCACTTTTTAACAATCCAAGCAAGTTATAGGAGTTTATTTACATTTGTTCTTATCAATATGCATACCAATCCATTATAGAGTTAAATAAAGATTTGATCCCAGAAGATCAACTGATTTCAGAGTCAATTCAGTGCTTTTGCTAAAATTCTCTCATACAGTTTCCACAGCTTCTGGTAATTTGTGACCATCTATCTAGAGTATGCCTTCCAAGCCCAATGCACTAGCATAAATACCAGGGCCACAGGGTTGGGACAGCCATGATGGTCATGATACCTTTTCTGTCAATTCTTGTTCTTTCTTTCCTGTTTTAAATGTTTATTTATTTTTGAGAGACACAGACAGAGTGGGGCGGGGGTGGGGGGTGGGGAAGAGACAGAGACAAAGAGTCCAAAGCAGGCTCCAGGCTCTGAGCTGTCAGCACAGAGCATGACGTGGGGCTCGAACCCATGAACCGTGAGATCATGACCTGGGCTGAAGTCAGACGCTCAACTGACTAAGCCACTCAGGCGCCCCTGTCAATTCTTTTCAAGGCTCTGCAGATACCAGGCTTCACTGAAATAGGGAAAACTTTCTCCCCAAAGAGGTTAGATTAGGCAAGTTCTCGAGAGTTCAACGTGAACATTCTCTATTTCTCATTTCTCCTTTTCTAGCCCAGAGCCAGGCTGACTTGATTTCCCCTCACACAAACTAAGGAGAGGACGTAAGTAGTACAGCCAGTACTTGATACATGAATTTTGGTTGAAGGTGTGGACGATCAATCCTCTTACCCTCTTTTTCCCCCTTATTTCCTATCCATTCTCCTTGTGGTTTGTGTGGCAGACAGATGGCATGAGACTTCAGTGGTTGGAGAAACGGTGTCAGATTTGGTGATGGTGATGGAGGAAGAAAACAGCTGTTAGGATTAGCACAGCTCATGAGCTTTGTCAAAGGGAATGACGTCTACGTAGTGAGAATAACATTTAGAGGCATGAAAGAACATAGCAAACCTTGAAGGACCTTACCCTTAAGATCTTATCTGATGGCAATGTAATAAAAAAGTAAATCACAGGAAATGAGATGCCTTGAGTCAACAAGGGCACGGTGAAGGTATTACACAAATGTGAGTTATTCTTATCCCTCCCGCGTTGGACAAAATGAAAGACAATGAGTAATCTGTGGAGGAGTGAATTTAAAGTCCGAAAACTTTGCTTTCAGTCTTGGCTTTAATTTCTCACCAACTGAGTGATACCGGCATGCTGAAGTGATCTCACCTCCCTATTCCTTACCTGGCCATCTGGGAAAGGGCGGTGACTCCTGCCTGACCACCTCTTAAGATTGTCATGTATGTAAACAACAGTGACAACAAAACAAGCAAAAAATAATGCGTGTCTTTGGAACACTGCAAAATGCTGCGCAACTGTTACCTGTTTATTAGAATTATTCTCTAAGGTGCTGGCAAGAGTTTATTAGTCTCATTAACCAATGGAAGTTTGAACGGTATTGGGAAGAATTGCCGAGCATAACATTTTTGATTCTTGTGTCAAACAAAACAACGATGCCATTTGTATAAGCCAGGTTATGAGTAACTGTCCTAGAATACGTAAATAAACTTCTACAAACAGATACTAATTGGAAATGGACTCAGACTCCAGACGAGTGGCAGGTGGCAGGATTTATTTATCTCCTATCAGTTGGAAGAATATGAAGGAGCAAGGTGTTCAATGGAGAAAGAAAGCATTTGGGAACAAAATAAATTTGGGGTCACTGCTAGCTCCTAATAACTGGGTGATTCTGGGAAAATTTTGTACCTCCTCTGACCCTTCAGTTTTCTCCCTTATTAAATGGGTAAAATAATGAGTATAATAATACCTAACCTGCAGGGTCAGATTATGTTAAGTTAGGTAATATAAAGTGCCTAGTGCAGAGCCTGGTATGTGGCAGGCACTCAATGATTAGGGGTCATTACGATCTTACTTTACATACTTGTTTACCTGTATTTTCCCTCTTCTGTTTTTTTCTTGAATATTATCTATGTTGTAGCCTCCCTGTATTTGCCAGACTAATCTGCACATAGGACTCCTTTAAAATGTTTCTTTAAACTCCCTATTTCCATATTTCATTATGTTTACCTGATCATAGTAAAATCACTTTCATCCTGTGTTAGAATTATTTTATTGATCCTGTAAAGATATCCTATTAAATTTATTATGTAGGTACTTCGGATTCCTAACACACCTGCTGACCCTCAAAGGAATCACAAACACGGAGCAACACAGAACCAAGGGAAAATAAAAAAGAAATGAGGATAGAAAGAGTTAAAGGGACTTTAAATAAAAACTAACGATCCTAGGATTTAATGCTGTATAGTATATTAGTTTTCATTTTTGTATATCAATAATTGTCAGGATAGAAACCCACTTCTCATGGGTAATAAAATAAAAACAATTGTTTGTAATCAATTGAGGAAATCAGAGAGCCTTTTTAATTTCCTTCTTCCATTTCTTTAGAGTACTACTAAAACAAAACATCCAATGAAAAATATTACTTTTTCTGTTCCTGGATGGAAAAAATAACCCCAGACAACTGCGTCTGAAGATCATCTGTAACTTACAAGTGTGTTGTGTGTATATATATGTGTGAATGTTACTCCACCTCTTTTGCTTCAGTAAGTCCAGCCTTTTCTCCCTTTCTCCTTAAGAGTATGGATGCCCTTCTTGTCCTAGTGAAATCCAATTAAATGTAACTTGCACTGGGAATTTTCATGTTATCAGTGGATGCTCCCTCCCTACCCCAACACCAAGCAGAAAAAGTTCATCTCTCTCCTGTGCACCACACATCTTGTTTATAGCATTAGATTCCTTAGCAATTAAGGTCTCTACCTTATACGTGCTCCTGAGACATAGCACAATGTCTGGAATATAACTGTCATTTTATGTATGAATTTTGATTGGAGGCATAGAATATTAAGCCTGCCTTCCCCTTACTTCCTATCGATCTTTTCTTAAGTTCGCAGTGTGTGACAATGTGCTCCTATTTTAAAAGTTGGAGAAGTAGGTCAGAATTGGGGATGGTGTTGGAGGAAAGGCAACCATTTTGCTTCCCTTTTCCATCTTCCTTATGTTGTGTTATTATGTTTAGTCATATCAAACAAATTTCCATTCCAATCTTTAGAACAATAATCTGTCAGCATGATGTTAGGAAAGGAGGAATTTGGAAGAATTCTTAAATATTGCACAGAGCAGTGTTC
>NW_027529596.1:3406122-3561965 GCF_008692635.1 Crocuta crocuta
TTTTTTTTTTTTTTTTTGTAAATATTGTCTTTATCTTTCCATGGTGACTTATGAGGCATGTTTAGGAAAATTTTATTTTAAAGGTCAGAGATTCCAACAGAATCAGCCAAAAATTTTTGAGGTTTATAGAGTGATTAATTCCTAGAGTCCTTCATTTTCCAGCCCTTTAATTTGTGCAATCACATTGAATGTTCAAAGTCTATACTGCTTTTCAAAGTCTTTCAAATACTCTGTGCCGAGTCACAACCGGCAATTCATAAATAGAACTGATTAACATTCCCCACCACAAAGATCTTTGAAGGAGACTAAAAACAAAAACAGCATATTTGTTGAATCCAATTTGCTTACATTTCAACACACATAACTCCACTTAACTGGCCATCACAGCAAAAGCCACAACATACACACACACACGGCAGCATGGAGCTAACCACACAACTTCAACAGACAATGCAGACAAACTTGAGTATAAACCAAGATTTTTCTACCTCTTTTCATAACAGGTTAGTGCTGGCCCTCAGTGTTGGTGTACAGTTTTTATGGCATGGGAAAATAGGGATGTTTCTGCCCTATAAAAATAAATGTGTTGAAGGCTTTAGTTTGAGCTTACACAACGTCAGAAAGTTCCAAAGGCACTGGCACAATACANTATGCAATAGTTTTCAAAACCGTTCTCAAAAATAAAGCATAAGAGAGACATGCTGGTGGGTCTTTGGTGGGTATATCTTGTCACCAACCACCATTCATACCAAGTCTTTGGCTTTAAACTGCTCCTTAGGTCATTTTCTCTCCATCAAGTAGAAAGCCTGGAACCCTCGTTGTTCTTTAACTTTACAAAAAGCCCTACGAAGGGCTAAGAGAAAGAGCATGTAGAAATGCATGCACTATCTTTAAGAAAGAAAGGGATCCAATAAGGAAGAAAGTAAAAGAAAAATACGTCAGAAATCTTCATTTTATATGTCATCATATATACTTCTTTCCAAACCTTAGTTTGATACGAATGGATTTTCATGGATGACATCTTTACTCTAGAAACAGCTGGGGCAGAAAGATAAGCAAGAAGCAGAAGTTCTGAGTCCAGATAAAGACAATACTTTTGTTACATCAACGGATGCAGGGTGAGCGATGGGGCTAAAAATTGGGAAAAATTTCCCAATTAGACTTAATGATTTGCAATTCCTCAAAAGAAGAAAACTTACCACATTCTGTGCAAATTTCTCAAAAGATGTTCTGCGATCCATTGAGTGTTCCGACTTACATGAGTGGGGGGGGGGGGTAGCAAAGGGAATTAGGGAACATAAAGAAAAAGAAAGCAAGGAAAAGAGAGCATAAAGAGACAGGATGATGAAATGAGGCAACACCAAATCCATGTTCTAAGTCACAGGGACCAGGAACGTAGGAGGGCTGCCAAGGAAGGATGCTACACACAGGACATAGGCTCTGTTTTTATTAGGACTTTTATTTTTAACACCAAAACTCTTCCTGTGCAAACAAAGTGGTATGATTTCAAGCAAAATCAAATGACACTAAAATGAAGTAGCTACACGAAGGTTTTAAGCTGACATCTGCAAAGCCTATATATGAATATCTAGTGGACTATCTTAAGAACTTCTTCATACTTTTCTTTTAGGACTAGATTTCTGTTTATTACATCAATACTGTAGAGCATTGCTGTCCAATAGAATTTGGATGCAAATTTCATTCTATGGTGTCTAATATTTCGGAAGCTTTTAGCTGAGGCCACTGAGTATGTGACATCTGGCTAGAATTTTATGTACTCTTAATTAATTTAAATTTAAATTTAAACAACCCCATGTGGCTAGTGGCTTCTGTACTGAACAAAGCAAGTGCAGAGTATCTACGGCCAGTGGCAAAGGCCAGTGGACTTCTCTAAAAATCCTATTAGCCTAAATTACAGTCATAATTACACAAAATTAGAATTTCATCTCAAAAATTTCAGGACGCTATGGATTATTTTGACATTGAAAAATAATGAATGATGTTGAATTTTTATATTCAGATTTTCCATACCCTGCCTTACTGATTATATTGATTTTAAACATTAATTGAATAATGAGGTCTATTGCAGCTCTTCCAAAATGTGTTTGGCTAACTTGTTAGGTGTGTAAAATTCATCATCAAGATACTAAGTAGTCCAGGATGAATGCCAAATTAAAATATTCTGAAGCAAACATAACTACATTTTGGCAAGTATCATTGAAAAAAATACGTCTATATTTAGCTATGGGGTATGTGGCCAAAAACATACACCCAAGCTTCCTGGGGAAAGAAAATCCTCTTCAAGTTTTTGACCTAATGATGTTATTCCTTCATATTCATCAATTTTAATTTGTTATATTTTATTATTTATATTTTATATAAACTAGACATACAAAAGACTAACATGAAACATGAAAACAGCTTCTAAAAAGCGTTGTAAAGCATGAACATCTGCAGAAATAAACAAAACAAAAAAGAAAATAAGCAATCAACAAACAAAAACTAAAACATCTTCAATGGCCCTTATAAAATGCAAAGGTTAGGGGAAGGTGTTCACTTACCATTTGTCCAACACCCTGGCCTCAGCAGAGGGAACTACTCCATATAATTATAACTGAGAACCAGATTGAAAAAGGTCACAAAGAACCAGTACCTTTTTCTTTGCCTGTAGAAGCTCTTGATAGGCACTGGATCTTATAAAACGTGGGTATGAATCACTTTTCATCAATTTGTAAATGTGCTCCTAAAAAGAAATAATGGTTGAAGTGCTTCTTTATCATTTCTCAGGGAAAACCAAATACTGTGTTAAGAATACAGGGGATAGTTGAAAACAAATCTGGAAGCAGCTAAAGTTAATAATGATAATGTTGATGAGAATGCTTTGTGTTTACAGAACATGTGAATCTTCAAACTTACCATTTTATTCATGGATCCATATTTCAAAGTTACAGAGAGTGAGGGGGGAAAACCATAAGAGACTCTTAGATACTGAGAACAAACTGAGGGTTCATGGGGAGTGGGGGGAAGGGGAAAGTGGGTGATGGGTACTGAGGAGGGCACTTGCTGGGATGAGCACTGGGCATTGTATGGAAACCAATTTGACAATAAATTATTTTAAAAAACAAATAAACAAACTGGACTGACAGCTACAGAGGAGGCAAATCACAACCAGTGCTTGAAAAATATGGAATTCAGTTAATGGAATGTCATGAAGTTATTTCAGATCAAGCTGTTGATTTATATAGGTTATTTGAGAATATAACTCAATCTACTATCTCTTAAAATTACTCCAGGCCAAAAGCAAATAATGTGAAGTCAAGTCTGAGTAATCATCCTAGATACCTTGGCATCTACAATATACTTGGAAGATGCAGACTGGCCAGATGAGTCATCTCTTTGGTGCAAATTATATTTAAAAATGTCACCTACATCTACTTTGAGCCAGAGCGCAAATCCAAAAAATATTGTGTGATATTTAATTGCTAAATCTCCCAATTTGTATGCCTAAAAAAAAAAAAAAAAACAACTCCTGCAGTGGCAGATTAGGTAAATATTTAAGAAGTGAATCCTATAATTAGTCTGCACAAAATGTCCTATTGTGATCATGAATATTGATAGACAAAGAAGTCAAGGTCAAAAATGTATTGATCCGATTCAGTTGTTGGCGTTATCTAGGGAGAGTCTGCTCTGACGAATTGCAGCACAAATGCTCCTTCCTCCTTCTAGTCTAGTGAAAAATCACATGTTAGGTGAAAAAAGAGTGTATGTGGATGTCCTGATCTTTCTTTTTTTGCAGAAAAAACATATTTCAGGAAATGACTCCACTTCTCTGGTCTCAAACACACCAGAAAGAATTTGGAGTGATTTTTCACTCAGTTTCTAGCCCAAAGTTCACCTCCAAGAGTATGGTACATTCGAGGCCCTATCAGAATTTGTCACTGGAAAACTGGAGAGCTGTCTTGTTTTGGAGTCAAACATTGAAGGTTTCAGATCTTATCTTGCTCAAGACCTGCCACTTACAAACATGTAAATATGGGTCAATTTATCTCTGAGTCTTAGTTTCTACTCTGTACAATAGGGTGGCTGTGAGGTTTAAAGGTACGATATATATTTAGCAAACTAGGGGTATATGTATAGTAAGTGCTCAGATAAACTTGCATATATGCAGGCACACTTCTAGTGACTGCCTATAGTAGTTAATTTAATCCTCACAAAACCTCAGTAAGGATGGGAGCCATTATTACACCCATTTTAGATATGAAGGTCACAGAGCTCTGACTAGAACCCAGGCAATTTGGCTCCAGAACCTGCTTTCTTAACCATTACACTGTGTCCTTTCTCAATAATGGCAGGAATTTCTATTACTGTATTTTTGAAGATGGGATTTAAAAAAAACCCATCAACATTTGGAGTTAAATATCTGAGCTTAACTGAAAAAGATGCCAAGGGTCAGGTGGTATTGTTTTCTATAGAAAATTATGCCTTTTCATTTTATTGAAGACCTATTAAGCAAAAATATTTTTAATGCCACATAACAAAGAAATGTTCTTTTTATGACTTTGGGGAGATCATTTCAAATGTTTTACACATCGTTGGCTCTAGAAAAATACTTGAAATTTTATCTTCCACTGAAAGAAAGATAAATTCACAGAGAAGTAAGCAAGAGGACTATAATTTTCACTGTGCTCTCTTGCATGTGTCTATAATTATCTCTACATAGAAGCCCGTGGCAAAGAATGGGCATCTGGTTAGCTATCTCAGCCGGTGTTAGTTTTCTATACAATGGCTTGTTTCTTTAGACCAAAGAGAAATATACTTTCCACTGAGAGTGAAAATAAGGAAGGGCGTGTATGTATCTTACTCTCCATCTTCTAGATTTTATTTTAGCAATATCGTTATTTGAAGAACAAGATACTTTCTAGAACTAATATTCTTCTCTAGAAGAGGTTTAAGAAATTAAGAAGTATGCATGTTCCAATTTAAAAGCCAATTACAGCACATCTTATTAAGAAAGGAATACCCAAAAGCTTATTTTTCTTCTTGAGTACAATTTTTTTTTTTTTTATGAAAGGAGAAATTCAGACTGTGTCTAAGGAGGCAATTATGTCCAGTTTGAGGGAAAAAAATCTAAATATTTGTCTTAGGAAATTAATATCTTAATATAAATTTCCTTTATTTTTCCTTTCCACAGATTAAAAAGTTAACTTGGAAAATTCACATATGCCTAATTCTATTATTTTACTGTATCATCAGAGACAAAATTGGCTTGAGTGTGACATACTTTTAAATTACTTTAGCTTACTTATGAGTATTCACAATGCTGAATAATTTAGGAATGTCAGCATCTTAGAATCTCCACCTTGGAAGATACCTCAGAGATTTCAACTATGTGTTACTGAGCTGGGGCCATCATTCGGTAAGTGTTTTCTCACATATTGGGTGACAGGGTAGAAAATGAAGTAAGAGTGTTCAAATATTTCAAATATTCCCCTTTAAGAAATTTTCACAGAAAAGCATTCAAATTTACAAACCATTCCCAGGCTTTAAAGACTGTCCATTTTAATGTGTCCCTCTTTTTTTCTAAATCAATTGGAATTGTTTTACGTACAGTTACCTACATTGAAAATACTAAGTCTAGCTGCCAATTACAGTGAAAATAAAGCAGAAATATCTCAAGCGTCAATTTCCCAGACGCACATTTGTGACATACTGTCAGGCCCACCCGTACACCAACCTGAGCATCTTCAAATGTGTATCGTCCAGGCTCCTTCACATTCTGTGTGGTTTTATCATAGCTCTTAGAATCCAAGTTAATGGCGCTCGGGGCTCCAGGAGCCAGAAATTCTTGCCATATTTCTTGAACTCGAGAAGGGACTTCTCTAATAGGCCTTTTCTTCAGGTCTTCCACTGCTAGCCAGAATCTATGGAAAATGTGACACCAAGCATTTACTGTGATGCCTCATAATCTGCAAATTCTTGTAATATTGACTGATCATACAATTCACATTAATGCATAGCAATGAGCTCCTTTTTTCTGAGGGCTTCCAATATATGGCCTTTACTGATTTTTTTTCCCATTAGTTGTATTCAAAGGTATAAATGTTTTCAAAGGGAAATATTGAAAACAATCCCTTTTAAGTGTTTGCTGTTGAAAGGAGATCTCCCAGAGCCCCGATTCTTTACAACTTTTTTACTAAAGCAAAATAGTAGCACTAAAGAATCATTTGTTACAAAGGAAGACACGATTGAAGAGAATTAGGGTGAGTAACATAGTGCATCTGCTTGGGGGAGGAAGCAGTGCACTGTACTGTATTATTTGGATCTGTTGTCCATGTGGACAATGAGAGTAGTATTGGAGAAGATTTTCTGCTCTACCTGGCAGGGGAATCACAGCGAAGCTTTACTAGAATTCAAAGAGGCCTAGACACAAGATCAGAAAAGGCCCTCGCTGGAGAAATCAGGGCAAGTAACTAATTTGAAGCTGTTTAATTCACAGAATTATGGAATAACAAAAACAACAAGCTTTCACATGCCCTTGTTTGAAAGGTTTAAATTTGCAGAGGCATCATAGCAATTCAGAAGCTCTGAAAAACAAAACAAAACAAATACTGACTTTCTTCTAAGTATATAAATATATTTTATATGCTTCTATATAGAATATATATGCTGTAAGGAAAAAACATCAGAATGCATTTTGGCTGTAAGAACAAATAACAAAGTCTAATAATAAAGGACCACATTGTATTAATGGGTTCCATTTCTTTAAATTTGGCTCTATGTTATATCATTTTGGTGAGAACTAGAAATAATGTTGAAAAGATGAATATGGGGTGCCTGGGTGACTCAGTCGGTTAAGCATCTGACTCTTGGCTTCTGCTCAGGTCATGATCTCGTGGTTTCATGAGTTCAAGCCCCATGTTGAGCTCTGTGCTGACAGTGTGGAGCCTGCTTGGGATTCTCTCTTTCCCTCTCTCTACTCCTCCCATGCCTGTCTCTGCCTCTTTCAAAATAAGTCAATAAACTTTAAAAAATGGATATATATATATCAGTGTAAGTTTTTAAAATGAAAAAAAAAAACTTGAAAAAGGAACATACTAGGTCTATTATCCTCAATATGGACCATTATCACCCTAATGGCAGATGTAGTCATGAAATGGGCAAATGACACAAAGGCAAAGGTCATTACAGGTACAGAGTCTCAAGAGAGGTACAATTCGACAGACAGAACCTTCGTAATTATCAAATTTTAACTTGGGCTCTAATGAAAGGTCAGAAATAAGCAGTTGAGCTAGAGTTAGAAAATCAAATACGACTCCATCTAGGGACTTTCCAGTTTCTAGAGATCGTTTTCCTTTAGATATAAATAACGGTAGATAGTCCAATTTGGACAATCCTTACACATGAAACTACTGTTATTGTCTTCAGAAGGGAAGGCTCAAGACCATTTCCTCCAAAAATAAGAGATTTGGACACTGTGCAAATCTAATAGGAATGCCAAGTGCCGTCTGAGGGGGCATACATGTTGTAATGAGCACTCATTCAAGTGCATTCCAGCGTGCTTTCGACACCTTAATCAAAAGAATTTTTCTGTCCTCAAAGAAGCACTAGAGAAAATGGCTGCCTAACGTTAGGGCCCTGGGAGTGGCTCTCAGGGGACAGAGCAAACTGCATAGTGTGGGAGTGCAGAGCAGGAAAAAGCCTGCTGGGCAAGCACTGGGCTGGTAAAGGGAAAGCTGATACAGATGCAGTGACATCTTAATAAGTTTGAAAACACAGAAAGATTAATGAGAATATCTACAGTAATATGTAAGTGCAGGCACTATTCTAAGTGGTTTAGCCATATTAACTAATGCAATCTATACAACTCTAGAGTACATGCTACTATAT
Source organism: Crocuta crocuta (assembly GCF_008692635.1). NCBI lineage: Eukaryota > Metazoa > Chordata > Mammalia > Carnivora > Hyaenidae > Crocuta > Crocuta crocuta. The sequence goes on from NW_027529596.1 coordinate 3,414,010, forward strand.
CGCCCATTTTTGAGAAAAAGGAAACTGAGGATACGAAGATTAAGTCACTTATTTAAGATTGCCCACTATGAGTGTTTGTCCCTGGATAATTTGCAGCAGTTGATGTGCCCATAAATGTCTCTAAGAGCATCATTGCCTTTCTTTATTTTTTTATTTATTTTTGTTTTGTTTTTTTAAAACAGTTTATTGTCAAGTTGGTTTCCATATAACACCCAGCGCTCATCCCCACAAATGCCCTCCTCCATGCCCATCACCCCCTTCCCCTTCCCCAACCCCCATCAGTCCTCAGTTTGTTCTCAGCATTCAAGAGTCTCTCGTGGTTTGCCTCCCAGTGTGAGCGGTAAAGGGGAAGAGAGAGAGAGGGAGACAGAATCTGAAGGAGGCTCCAGGCTCCAAGCTGTCAGCACAGAGCATGACGCGGGGCTCGAACTCATGAACTGTGAAATCATGACCTGAGCCGAAGTTGGACGCTTAACCGAATGAGCCACCCAGACGCCCCACATCATCGCCTTTCTTATTCTCAGCCTTACTGCAGATACTGTAATAACCTAGTAGAGTGGAAAGGGCACTGGTAAAATCCCACTCCCCTTAATATATGGTAGCTGGAATATGAGGAAGTAAGTGTATCAATATCTTTGAGCCTTGAGTTCAGTAAAATGGGATGATAGTATCTATCTCACTAGGTTTCCGTTAGATAAGATAAATTATATAAAAGGCACTTTTGAGTGCCTGACATATTTTTAGACACTCAACAACAAAACTCATATTACTACATTTCCTTAGTACTTCCCCTGTGCCGTGTGCTTTACCTGAAAAGGGAATGAGCAAAACACACCAATGGACAGTAGAGGTTATATCTGAGGAATAAGTAGTCATCACTACACAGTATTCCTTGACTTTTCTTTCCCCATCAATACCTGAAGAACATAGGATTGTCACGCTTCTGTAAAGAACAGGTGCTTACAGGCAGCGGCTTGATAAGATGAACTGAAAATTTTTTAAGCTCAATTAGCCCTCCTGGCCAACTGGACTGTTCTTCCTCCTTCAGTGTGTGACACTGGGTACCTAAGCAGAAGCAGTGGGGCTCAGATTTGGGGAGCAGTGGAGTGTAGCCTCTACTGGTTTTTTAGAAAGCCTAGAATGCCAATTACCAGCCCACCTGACTTGGACAAGATGCTTCGCCTCCCTCAGACACATTTTGCTTATCCAAAAATGGTACAAGAATGTTTACATTTCATTTTTGTTGTGATGATTAGATGTGTGATAATCAGAAAGACTGAACACAGAATATAGCATGGCATACTCATAGCAGTATGGATATAATTATAATATATACAAACTATGTCATATTTCTTAAATGAAATGACTTAGTTGGGAGACTTGCATGGCAGGGCGCCTGGGTGGCTCAGTTGGTTGAGCGTCAAACTTCGGCTAAGGTCATGATCTCGCAGTTGGTGAGCTGGAGTCCCTCACCGGGCTCTGTGCTGACAGCCTAGAGCCTCGGATCCTGCTTCAGATTCTGTGTCTCCCCCTCTCTCTGCTCCTCCCCCACTCACACTCTGCCCCTCTCTCTCTCTCAAAAATAAGTAAACATTAAAAAAATGAAAGAAAACTAGCATAGCATTGAATTATTGAGATGAGAAACGGTTAAGGCTTGAACTGAGGAATCAGCAGTGATTCAATTCATTCATGAAACAAACATACTTGGCACTATTTCCTTTGCCCAGAGCTTCCTTTCTCTTACATTTTGGCTGGTTATCTCCTGACATCCAAGTCACAGCCTAAAGCCATTTCCCCTGGGTGCCTTTGCTGACCTCCAACTCTAGGTTAGTTATCCCTCTGCACTTCTCAGAGCTAAATAACCATGATTTTGTGTTCTGATCTGCATTTTTTCTCTGTATCCACTACTAGGCTGTAGTTTAAATGAGATCAGGAACCATTTTTATTTGGTTAGTGATACTGGTGAGGCTCATTACTTGTTTATTTCTTAAGTTTATTTTTATTTATTTTGATAGAGAGAAGAGGGGCATGAGTGGGGAGGAGAGCAGAGAGAGAGGGAGAGAGAATCTCAAGCAGGCTCCGCACTATGAGCACGAAGCCCAATGCAGGGCTTGATCTCACAAACCGTAGATCATGACCTGAGCTGAAACCAAGAGTTCGAAACTTAACCTGCTAAGCCACCCAGGTGCCCCATTTCTTGCTTATTTTTTCATCGTGATACCTATGATGTCGGCATTTATTTAAAAACTTACAGAATTAGAGGAAATTCCATCTTCCCATCTGCTAAGAGGCTAAAAATATCCTTTATCTCTGCTATATGCTTTATGCATTCTTATACTCAATAATTGATGAGATGACCTTGATACAAAAAAATATTTAGCAATGTAGATCTTCTAAAAGCCTTGTCAAGATGGGTTCCCACACACTTGAAGGAATAGGAGGCTGCATCCCAATGGTTCATGACAGGCACGCATATATAATAAAATTATTCCAGGTTCCATCTGTGGTCATCTTGCTTAAACCACAGGACATCTGTCAAAGTTCTACACGCTTCTGAATGGTTTGGTATTGGTATCTGTTAAATCATCTGTAAAGAATGTGACAATGCCTGGGGCTGCAGTGTTCCAATGAAAATAAATGAATGCTGAGACTTTTCCATAAATGGATTCCACAGGACTGCATTAAGTCATGGGAAAGTAAATTAGGGTATCATGTTTCCAAAGAATAATGAATGAAAGAGCTCATGGAAAAAGATTTTTCTGTAGTGGAAAGTTATCACTCACTTCAGCAGTCTTAAACAGAGCCATTAAAATCTATTGCAGTGTCTCACATTTAAAACTTTAATTTCCAGGTGCCTCTTAAGTTAGGAAAATTTCAAAAATATGTAAGGATGATGCTTACAACAGATGGGTGGAATGCACACCCCTCGCCTACTAACAGCTCAGTGTGGCACGGCCCTCAACTGTCCTGAAGCTATATTTAAATGTAACAAGAGCATGAGCTGCCGCATAGTGTTATTTCAAGCTATTTTTAATAGGCCCCCAGACCTTACTTTAAGAAGACCAATACTGATAAATAATGATAATTTAACTGCATAAATACTATCACCCATTCTTTACTTTGCTAAACAGTAGTTCAGATATACTTCTTTATGGAGTCCATTTCAAAAGCATCGCATTTATATACTTAATAGATGAAGAGATAACGTAAAAACAAACCATTATAAGGAACTAATAATGCTGGACAGGCTTTGCCTTTGTTATCTTTTCTTCCTCCATTGAGAGGCAGAAATTCCGTGGGTTCATATCATCATCATGTTGGTAGGAGGGTAACTGATCTATTTAGTGCACAACAACCACACATATCACAGCAAGTCTCTCTGACGTAGAATAAGATACAAACAATGTGTCTTACCTTAAATTTTCTGAGCTGAATTCTGACTCTAGGAATTTAAGGAACTGTTCTCTCCCAACTGGGTCTTTCAATGCTTCATCCATGCCAAAGCCCCATCGTTTTACCCTCTGCTGACTTGGTTCTTTGCTATAGGAGATAAAAATGAGGACAAATATACTCCTTTCATTACCAGTTCTATCTTCTGCTACTACATCTCCCCTCAAAATCATATATACCTTGAAGTTCCCATCTTTAACATATCTTTCAGGAAAAAAAACCTGTGCTTGATGGATGTGCATGAAATCACAGTGAAGTATACATTAGGCATGAACAACAGAGTCTAATCTTTATTAAGCATGAGGTACTAAGTGCTGTAGATGGATTCTTTTAGATTGCTTTCTGCAACTTTTGAGCCAGGTACTATTCTAATTCTGAATTTAAAAATGAGGACATCAAGTCACAAAGAGGGTTATAACTGGCCAATGTATGAAAGGTAATAGGGGGCCATATTCTAGATGTTCTCACCCCAAATCACAATTTCTAGTGTGCAGCCTCGTGGTGGTATGTTGTACTGGGGCAAAATGCACTGGGACCCAAAATGCCTACATTCTAGTTATGAATCTTGTTAATGAAATGTGTGACCTAATCCTGGCTGAATCACAACATTCTGGGGCCCCAATTACTCATCTATAAAATCTAGAACTTACGGATGGAAAGTTTGCACTTGTCAAGCACTTAAGAACACTGGCTGGAGGCAAAAGAAAGTCATTAAACAGAGTCTAGAGGAGTGATACAGAGGAGGAAATCCACACTCTGCATAGTGATAGGCACTGTCCTATTCATGACTCTGTCAAGATGGAGGATATACGCCTTCCCTTACAGAGGTCATGAAGGAAACCAGCGAGTCTTAAATCGTGCTTTGGTTTTCTTAAGAGGCCAGTCTCTTGTCACATTCTCTTGGAGTGTTTATGACAAGTTTATTTTGTTTTAAAATTGAATTTATAAAGCCATACCTGTAATGTGCTTAAATAAGTATGGATTTAACATTCATTTTGCTTGAATACAGGGGACTGTGTGGCTATGTGGATTTTCAAAGAAGCTAAAAACCAGGAACCAAATTTCAAGAACTGAAGAGCCCAACTCTGAATAGTCCATCCTGAAACTCTTGTACCTCTAATTTTGTGCCTGTCCTCGGGCAATGCACATCTGGACACAAATGCAAGTATCTAAGGTTTAAAAACCATTACCTTGAACAAGAACTTTATATCACGGGCTAATAGAGACACAGAGTAAAACAGGCCTTACAATTATCAGCTATATAATTCTTCCTATTTTACTCGAAATTAGTGAAATAACTGGAGAGAAGAGAACACATCACATACCTTGCTTCAAGTTCCCAGAAAGTAGTATCGTCAGACAGCCACGGGTTAGAAGGGTCAGGTGGCACAAGGAATGGGTCATATTCTAAATATTGTTCTGTGTAACTTAACAGGCTAGAAAGAAAAAAAAAAAACCATTTTCATCTTCCTTAGTTTTTTGGCTGAGGTTTTACCCGGTCCCAAATAAAGGATACAATATAAAAAGGTCTGGGCAAGGAATTGCTTGCTTACAGAGTAAAATCCAAGGGAAGTTTTTACATGTCAGTAACTTTTATGCATCAATTTATTGTGCATCTTGGAAGACAAATGTAGCTAAGGAGTCCATGTGTGCCCATGCTCAAGCCAAGTGAGACAACATCCTCCGTTAAAATGAAGCAAAATGGAAGGCGTCAGCGTGTGAAGAACAGTGCTAAGGGTCAGTTCCAATCCTTGGCCAACTGGTCCACCCACAGCTGAACTTTTTGCAAACTTGGAGAACGGGTTAAAAGGAAATTTTTATTGAAAGTATTTATAGGAGTTAGGTAAAGTGGGAATCACTAACATTTTTTTAAAAATCTGTATTTTAAAAAAAAGAAAAAGAGAGGAAAGGAGAGGAAAGAAGTTGAGGGGAGATAGGATTTGGCAATGCTCCAAAGCGAAGAGTGTGTGTGCCATTAATAACAGATTTAAATGAAGAAAAGGAAAATATCGAAAATCTGTGTTTAATTCAAATTCTGAAGTCATGCAATAACTGAAAAGTGTGAATGTTAAGATGAATTTACAGAGAGGCTCTAAGTTGCCAAAAAGTAACTTGATAAATTGAAAGGTTCACTTCTCTCCGCAGGAGTGAAAAATTCAACTCCTCAGAAATGTCTTCTGTATCTATATCTGATTCTGGTTGTGCAGGACTGGGTCTCTAGGGCCTAAGGACAGTAATGATCATTCTGTCATTTAAACTAGAATAAACGTGTTCCCTGGAAGTTTTTTTTCTTTTCTTTTCTTTTTTCTTTCCTTTCCTTTTCTTTTCTTCTCTTTCTTTCTTTCTTTCTTTCTTTCTTTCTTTCTTTCTTTCTTTCTTTCTTTCTTTCTTTCTCTCTCTCTCTCTCTCTCTCTCTCTCTCTCTCTCTCTCTCATTTATTGTTTTTAAGAGACAGGGAGAGATAGGACACAAACAGGGGAGGGGCAGAGAGAGAGAAGGAGAAACAGAATCCGAAGCAGGCTCTAGGTTCTGAGCTGTCAGCACAGAGCCCAACATGATGATCAAATCCACAAACTGTGAGATCATGACCTGAGCTGAAGTTGGACACTTAACCCACTGAGCCACCCAGGTGCCCCATCTTGGAAAGTTTTCTATGTACAAAAGGTAAAATAAAATTTCTTACAGGATTCTATTTTCAACACAGTTAACTGTTGCATGAAATTCTTTTATTTATATGGACATCTCGAAATACTTACCTATCAGCAACTTTTGACATTTTTAACCGATGTCTATCTAACTGTATTTGCCAATATTTAATCTGAAAAGAGTTAAAGAAGTAGTTATGTAAGTAGTGGCATTCTCATAATTTTCAACTCTAAATTCTGATAGACTGGGCAATTCTAAATAAGAATATGTTACAAGTCAGTAACATATCAAATGAGATGGCTCTGAAAATTAGTGTTTGAATGTAAACATAGCCAATATCCCTATAGAACAGTAATGAATTTGCACATTCTGCATACTTTAACAAACTGTAACTTTATTTTAAAAGCATTTATAGAGATTTTAAACATTTATTCAGAGTGAATAACCAAATCAGAATCACCTGCAATATTAAGTTCAGAAAACAAACATATTTGTCATTTGTACTATAATTTGAAAGTAAACCTTACTTCCTAATACTAGCCCAAGAAAGCATCAGATAGGTGTTTGTGGAATAAGTTTACCAACATTTCACGACACTCATGTGGACATAACCACACGTGGAGAACTTCAAAACTCTCTAAATTACTTTCCGTTCATGGTGATTTAAAATATACTAGAAAACGTATCATTACACTATTGCTAACCCACATCACAATAAAATATTAGGGAAAAGAATAAAAACATTCTTTTGAACCGAATCAAGAGATTTCACTATTATCTGATATAAGAGACACTGGCGTTTGACTCTGGAGTATTACTTGGAGCCCAAACTATGGATCAATTTGTGAAACAAGAAGTGACCTAGGCCATGAGCATACACCAGTGTTAATGAGGGAAAACTTCAGAGGCTTATGGAGAGCAGTGCTGGAGAAACAAGAAAAAGCTCTCTGTGAAGATCACATCACATGATTGGATATGAAAACACGTGACTCAACCTCACCAGCTTCTATTCTTCTCATTCTTCAAGAAGAGCTCCGGAGTACAAAATAACTCTTGAAATGGAGACGTCTAACCATCAGTGCACATCATTTTAAAAAATTGGTTAGAGGAAGTGGGTTTGGGGGAAGTAAAGTGTGAAGAGATCTGAAAACCCTTTCTATATATTGATATGTTTTCAAGAGACTACCTGTCTTAAAATTAAGTGATTTCACTAACTTTTAACTGCAAATCTTCTCTGTGAAACAGTAAATCCTTCAAATAAGCTTTTATGACCCTTGTCATTAAGATTCACCATGTAGTCTTCATAACTACAACTCTGTAAGCCCTTCACAGATTATTTTCTAGGTAGACCCACCTGTTGTTGCAATTCATCTTCTGTTGCAGGTTTAGTTTCTGGTGTGGGTGTGTGGGTAGGACTGTGACTTCTAATGTCATTTTGTAAACCATAGACAGACTATATTAAAGTAAAAAAGAAATATGTTAGGACAAAATATCATTTATAGTCCCAGGCTTTCCAAAAGGTAATTTTGTGTTATATATTCAGTAAAGTAACTCCAAGCTTTGTTACATATTTGATTAAGCTTCTCATTAAAATTCAAAGACACTGCTATCATAAATATCTTATGAATATAAAATAGAAGCACAGCCCTTTGAAAAAATATGTGGTTAGATTATTGACTGTGACAGAATAATTGATTATATAGAGAGAATATGGTAAGTCTGATAATAAAATGTGGCGGTGGACTGAGAGTACTAAGTTGGGGAATAACACTATACAGCATTTAACAAATATTGATTTCAAAACAAAATAAGGGTGGATATAGAATAGAATAAAAAGTTTATAAACCAAAAGAAAATAAAAAGAATCTGAGTTTTACCCAATGGAATATTGAGGAGAGAGACCATGTTAACAATTCCATTGTCGATTTGGTCTCTGTTAGTGTGATCAAAGACACCCCAGAGTGCTCCAAGTTTCCTCTCTCAGCATTGGGTTATTTATCTCACCACACTGGCCTTGCCATTCGGTGCCGTTGGTGCCTTTTGCAATCATCAGAGACTGCAAAGTTTTCACCTCTCTTTGGAATCCTTGATGCCCCGGTGCTTCTTTAGTATTTTGTCAAAAGGTCAAACCTACTGCTTAGGAATACTCTTTTTTGAGAAAGACTCACTGCTTAGTACATACAAATAAATGCCTGGAGTCGTACAGACATACAAAAATTCTTCAACTGAGGATAAAGCATTTCACATATCAACTCAAGAGAGAAGCCAAATAACTTTTTCTTTCATATCAAAGAATTATGTTTTTATTTTATTTTAATGTTAATGTTTATTTAATTTTGAAAGAGAGAGATACAGAATGTGAGTGGGAGAGGGGCAGAGAGAGAGAGGGAGACACAGAATTGGGAGCAGGCTCCAGGCTCTGAGCTGTCAGCACAGAGCCCAACACGGGGCTCGAACCCACAAACCATGAGATAATGACCTAAGCCGAAGTTGGACGCATAACCAACTGAGCCACCCACGTGCCCCAAAGAATTATGATTTTAAAATAAAGGATTTATTAGAAGATACTGAGCCCTTTTTCTTTGGACAAGAGTATGAAAGATAAGGACAAAATAAAAATGTGCAAACCCCACAAAACTGAGTTACCAGATAGGTTTGGAAGAAACTCTTGAAATCAGAAGAGGGTAGATCCAGATGTTTAACAGAGCCAATTTTCAGGCCCATCACCAACCATACTAGTATCTCTAAATTCTATTGTGTTTTGTTCCTGTTTTCACTCAGACTCTATCTGTTCTTAATGTTAACCTGTTGGCTCTATACATGGACCTTTGGACTTGGTTTTTCCCTTCTAACTCCTCCTTACCTTGCTCTTAGCCTTTCTTCAATAGATATTCACTTGGATTTAACCTACCTGAATGATCCAGTTCGGACTGCCTTTGGTAAATCTTTCAATCTGCCCTCTCTTGACTTAGCCTCACCTCTTGGAACTTAATTTCTATCACTGGGCATCCGTTTCAACCCAAAATGAGTATGGGTTGTCTTCACATAGGTTGTGAATTAAATATTAACAGGAATGAACTGACTGGCTTAATTTTTCTCTGTTCTTCCATTCATTCAGTCAACATTTATCAAACACCTCATGTATGCTGGAGGTAATCTTGAGCTGGAGGGATGTAGAAATAAACAAAGATAGATATGCTTCCTCTTCCATTGGAACTTACAGACTAGTGGAGGGGAAACATGTTACACAAATAATCACACAAATAAACATAGGATTAAAACTGTGGTAAGTACTGTGAAGGAAAACAATAAGAAGAGCATAGGGCCTGAGTACAAGGAGACTTAATTTTCACCGAAGAAACAGAAAAGGCCTGTGTGAACTACTAATACTCATATTTGAGCTTTGAACTCTGAAGTGACAGTTGAGGTTGATTTTTTAAAATTGGGTAAGTAAAACACCAGCAATTATTCAATAATTGTAGAAAATAAATGGAAACATTGTCCAAAATGTCTATTATTTTTCAGGTGTGTTACATTAATTTTTATAAATTAAAAAAAAGACCCTAAGGTTTAAACATTTCATTCTTGTTTACCTTACTTTAATTAAAGTACTTAATAAGAATCTATAGTGCGTGTAAAAGTGCTTATGAGAAGATAGTTGACTGTTTTAACAGCAAGTTTTTGGGTTAAGATTAAACATAATTTAACACACTGCTGGAAAAAAATGCTACATTTTATAGTGTCACGGAAGTAAAAGGATGTACATATTATCTTCTATCTCTATATTTGTATGATTACTTTAGTATGTCTGCACAATACATAGGTTCATGAAGGTCCGTGTAAGAACGACATCACTGGAAGGTGAAATTTAAAGCTGTCTTCTAGCAGCCTCGCCACCAGCTCTGAGCTTACTGTGGACTTTATATTCTTTGTCTTTCATGCAAGTAAACATCAGGAGTCCTGTCTTTCATCAGTCAGAGTGCCTTTCGTTTCCTGGGGACCAGTGATAGCTTTTAACTTTGATTCTTGGCTACAGCAAAAATGGCCATGAATAATGAAGTTTTATGTAGAAGGCTTATTTTATGAACAAAGGAGGTAAGGAAATTGATCTGAATTTGGCAGACACGTTATGGGGATCCTCTGAAATGTAAAAGGCTTTGAATATGTTTTAGAAAAAGTTAATACATTAAAATATTGGCCTAGGGTGGGTGAAGTAGAGGTAGCAACAAGTAGTAATGGGGAGAAAGGGACATGAAGCTGTCTGAATGTCTTAATATTTGCAGCTGGGGGAAACGAAAATTAACTAACTGGGATCCATTCTGAGTTGTTAGCAAAGCTAGTTACCAATCAAGATGCTTTGACTTGATGAACACGTCCATTTATTCAAACACAGTTTCCTGGACTAGCTTTCTTTTCATATAGGGTACCATCCAAATGAACACTGGGTAGGTTATTCATAAAATGAAACAGATCTGACTTTCTATATAAATCTGTTCATATGTGATTTCCCCTCATGTCTTAGAAGAAAGAGGTCTAAGAAAATTCTCTGTTTAAAACAGAAACTTTTATTTATTTATTTTTATTTATTTCTGAGACAGAGAGAGAGTGTGTGAGCAGGGGAGGGTCAGAGAGAGAGGGAGACACAGGATCTGAAGCAGGTTCCAGGCTCTGAGCCGTTAGACAGAGCCTGATGCGGGGCTCGAACCCACAAACCATGAGATCATGACATGAGCTGAAGTCGGAGGCTTAACCGACTGAGCCACCCAGAAGCCCCAGGAACTTTCTTTTACAACAGTAACTTAAGAGTGCAGAAAGCTTCTATGCTTGTCTCTGCTGAGTGAAATCTCTGGGATTTTTCTAACTGGTTAGAAGGAGGGGATATTTCTCTTTCTTCTGGATTTCTCAGGTCAACTAGGGAATCATCTGCTGTCATGTGGAGGAAGCCCTGGCAGAGAGAGGGCAGAGAAAGGAGGGCAGGGTTAGAGAGAAACTTGATGAGTCCCTGGGTCCATCACCCCCAGGGCTAAATCTGCCCCTGCCGATTCCCTAGGCTTTAGAATATTCCCTGCTTTTAGCCATTTTGAGCAGAGTATCTATTGCCTGCAAGTTTATTGTATTTCTTACTTAAAACCCTTTTGTGTCACTCTAAGGCATGAGTAGTTTTTTCTATTAAGATTAAAATGCCACATTGTGCATACAGACATAAGGAAGTGTCAGGCTTTTTATGTATAAACAGCTATAGCCACTGCATTAAAAGCAGAAAAGCTAGACATTTAATTGTGAATTTGCTAACCGTTCTTCCGGAATGTGCACATTAGCTATTAACTAAAATATGAAGTGCCTCAATGCTTAAATGAAGGTGATAGAAAAAAGAAAAGCGATGAGACAAGAAACAGCTTACTGTTGTTTTGAAATATGGGTTCTGGAGTTATAGGAAGCGATCCAAAGTGTGGGTTCAGTCATGTATGCACAAGTGTTGTTTTGATTTCCCTCAGATTTTGTGTTATTCTAGGCCCCCACTTGCTATTGTCATGGAAATAATCCACCCTGTGATGGTTAATTTTTGTGTCAAGTTGGCTGGGATATTTATTCAAACGTTATTCTAGTTGCTTCTTTGAAGATATATTTTGAGTGAGATTAAAATTTAAATCAACAGACTTTGAACAAAGCCTATTGCTGTCCATAATGTGGGCGGGCCTCATCCAATCAGCTGAAGGCCTGAAAAGAAAAAAAGATAGACCTCCTCCAAACAAGAGTTGCCAGCAGATGGCAATTCTTCCCCGGGACGCTAGCCACTGGCCTACCTCATCCGATTTGGGGCTTGCCAAGCCTCTACAACTGGGTGCGTCAATTTCTTAAAATAAATCTTTCTCTGTCTCTCTCTCCTGCCCCCTTTGGGGGAACCCTGATTAATTCACAGTCTGACCTATTATAATTAAAATTTTAGAAGCAGGTTGAAGAAAGCCAGGCACACAGTGCCCCTTAAAACTTGCCTAGACTAGGCTGATTTCTTCCTGGCGATGCTATCTTATCATTCATAGAGACTTACAGAAACACAGTTCCTCCCACTTCTTTGTGTTTCAGTAAAGACAGATTTAAAACCTGCCTAAATACTTACACATATCTCAAATCAGATATACATCTAAGCCTTCTCTTCACATATTTGATATACATATTTGAAATCCAACAATTAAATATAACATTCCAAACTCCATGTTGTTTTAGGTACATATGATGGATTACTGCTTTTGGGATTTACTGGGTCCCTTATTCTTCTTATATAATCATGAGACTTATATCATTGCAGCCGAATGCCAAAGAAATGAACAGCGGCTCTCTCTGCTTGCAAAGATGACGTACAGTTCAGGGCTTCCACTTTCTTACCGGCAGAGGTTTAAGACAGAGGGTGGCCACACAGCTCAGAGAATGAGCAAAGGACACAGCCCGATTAGCTGAGGCGGGCAAAGGCAGTTTCCAGAAGTGGCAGGCGGCCTCTGCCATTTATGTGTAGGGCTTGCAATCCCACAGACTTGTCTGCTCCCCGAGGACATAACTGTGAACACTTCAGAGAACGGTGGGCCGTTTGTTGCTTGCCGTGTTTTTTTCCTGTTTGTTTTTGTTTTTAAATAAAATGGTGTGGCAACTGAGAATCCCAAATCATTTCAATTCTGTTGATACTATGTTATGGACGGGCCTGTGTCCCTTTGTAATTCATGTTGGTGCCCTAACCTCCAATGTCACTCTGTGTGGAGATGGAGTCTATAAGGAGGTAATCAAACTTAAGGGAGGTCACAGGGTAGGGCCCTAAGCCCATGGAGCTGGTGCCCTTATAAGATGGACAGACTCCATCGCTCTCTCTGCCATGTGAGGACAGAGTAAGAAGGCAGCTCTCTAGAAGCCAGGAAGAGAGCTCCCACCAAAATCCAACTTGATCTGGGACTTCTAGTCTCCAGAACTTTGAGTAAATAATTCCCATTACGTAAGCCACCCAGTTTGCAGCATTTTGTTATGGTAGCTCAAGCAGACTAACACAATTACGTGGTTATATATGTATAGATATTTGTCTGCCTGCTCCATTGGATAACGAGCCATGGGACCAAGGTCAGGTGTGTCCCATTTACGATCCGATGTCTAAAAACCAGTGCATGCCCACCATAAAGTAGAGACCTGTTAAATCTACTGATTGAATGGGTCATGCCAGTTACTAACTAAATACGAGCTAAAGCAGCAGTGGTCCTAATTCTTCAAAAACAAACCAGTATGTGGCTTAGAGTCCTGTAACCGTCTGTGTAAAATTATACATGTGAAGATTCTAGCAAATTCTGCATGTCTGGATATGAGAAGCTACATACATCAAAAGGTGACCAAAAAATCAGTATTCTCCAATTGTTGAAAACAAGGGTGAAAACTTTCTCTTTTCTCTGGCAATTTCAGAGAAATTAGGGAGCTCTGCATGGGGCCCTATGGTTCTACCATTATTGATACACAGGAAACTAGACCCCAGCCAAGACAGACAGGGCTCAGTAATTCCATCTCTTACAGCGTTTCACCTTGCCAGGCCTGGCGTTTCCCACCGTTAAGTGAAGCACAGCGTTGCCAATTGATGCTTTTCAAGCATTCCAAGCACGACGCCATGTGAGACACAGCTAAGACAGCAATCCCGGGCAGTGCTAAGATGGCTGCCTTACCTTTAAGCCCTATCTGCCCGTCCCTATGCCTTCTCTTCTGAGTCACCGCATATCTCAGTCGGTGTCTTTTGGGAAAACTTGACACAAAGTAAGGTATTCTGAAAAGTAATTCTTCCAGATTCAGAAGCAGTGATAGGTGGCTAAATGTGCTTTTGGAGAGCTGATCGCAGCTCTGAATGCTATTCTGCAGCACAAAGCCGGTCTCCATGCACCCAGGTTGCACCATGCGCACAGGGTGGGAGGAACTGCATGAGACCAGTCCCAGGAGAGCGGGGCCAGCGAGCCCGCTTTGGTCTGGCTTTGCCTCTTTCTCTCGGAGGGCTCCTGGGCCAACAGCTTTGGAGCACTGCCTCTGAGCGGGTTTTGTGGCACTTTCTCTTGGCTTCTTTATCCTGACATCAAGGTAAACTGCCTTAAAAGAAAAAAAGTACTGGGATCCTAGTGGGGCCTCTGAACGCATTTCTAAGAGACGACAAGAAATAAGACTACAAAGAAAAACTGCTTCATGCCTACTGCAGGGACAGCCTGGAAAACCCTAATGCTACATAAGGAAACAGCCATAAAAGGGAAGGTCTGGGACTTTAATTCAGTGGTGCCCATCGTGGGCTGCGTCCTCAGGCCAGAAATTCTGATATGCATCAAGTGTTCTTCATGGAATGAATAAAAACGCCTTCAATGTGTATGTGCTACTTTAAAAAAATATGTAGCTACGATTGTTATGTTATGTTATGTATTTTCAAGAAATTATTTACAACGTCACTGAATTCCAGATAGGTTTTTTGGGTAGTTTGTTATGTATTCTCTCATGTAACAGATACCCAACGAACGAACATACAACCACTACCTTATGGTTGTGTCACAAACTTCTGGTGTTAAAAGGGGGCCCTCACGCCAACTCTGTGGTCCTACATCTTTATCATGTCCCGTTTCCCTCAGAATTTTCTCTAAAAATGCCCCTCTCTCATCGATATCACCTTTTCGAACATAATCTGCGTCTGTGTTTCTCATCCCCCGGGTTCTGAAAGAGAAGACTCTCTCTTTGATGACCCTTGTTTCCGATGGAGAAAGGAAGTGTCCTCAGCATCTCTGTCCCCCATCACAGCCACTTGCAAGCCCTGCCTGGGCCCTGCATACGTTGGAGAACCACGATGTTCAGGGGAGATGGGCTGATAGAAGACCAGGGCCTGAGCTCCCAGATTGTCTTCTAGCCAAGGAAGAAGGAAGAGCAGGGAAGATGCTAGAAGATATTCCAGGAAGTGGGAGAAAGTTGTTTTGTTTTGTTTTGTTTTGTAATGACTGGCACGCTCCAAACAGTGCAACCTATTACCGAGATCAACACAGCAAAGGTGGATTTTTACCTTCCGTGTTTTATGTGGGTTTCTCATTCTGGATGACTTCTTTATGTCCACTTCAGTGGTATTTACACATCCAGGCTAGAAATAGAAAAAACAGAGAGACAAAGAAATCTTTGGGGGTGAGGTTTTTGATCCATGCATTTTGACAACCTGAACAAAAGCTGTGATGACCCAGGTCCCTGGACGCTCCTTCTAAATGGCCACAGCCACTCTTCAGCACAGCCAGTAAAAAGTACATTACACTCTCACTCCTTGCACATAGAGGACTTCAGATACCATTCTTGACTCAATTCCAGAGAAACAGGGACAAGAAAGGCATGGGCTCTGCCTTTGAAAGTGGGTGTTGACATTAGTAGTGGCGAATCCAGCGACTCAGAGCAAGGCTGTCCAGAGACCAAGCAGCTGGCAGCCCGGCTCCGAGTCCTCTTCTGTGTGAGGTGACACTGTTAGCAAATGACCGCTTGCTTCCCAAGTTGGAAAACTACAATCAGTTGACCCAGCTCAAATCCCACATGATTTTTTTTTTACACTGCTTCATGAAATCAGGGGACTAGGAATATTTGTTTTCCATGCACAGAATGGCAGTGTGGGCAGCTGGTACTGGCTCTCCGACGATCTCAGCAGCATTGTTTTGCTGGACTAATCGTTCTGTTGCACAGAAACAGAGAACTGGAAACCCTCTTTTGTACTTGGAAGAGAAGAGGGGTTGAGGGAGAGAGTAAGGAAAGAGAAAGAGAATGGGGCTGAGGAGAAAGGAGGGGGAGAAAAGGAAGGGGAGGAGGGAGAGGGAAGGCAGAGGTGGTGGGAGGAAGATGATGAATCAGGACAAAGAGGAGAAAGGAGATTCAAGTACACAGGGGACCTTATATCTGGACAGGTCTTTTGATACCACTTAGTATTTAGAAGTGATTGGAAGGAAGCATTTTTGTGGATTGTGTTTCCCTAACTTTCAAGGTTTGGTACCAGATATAGGGATCTCTGGTACTAGAATGCAAGATCATTAAAACATGAGATGTACTTGAAAGTGATTCTAGAGAAACTATGAATGTGGAAAAAGACTTTTGCGCAGCTGGGATGTTGCAGGAGGGGGGGTGGAGAAAAAAGGCAGCACTGGTGTGATTCCAGAAATCAGCTGTTCTCCAGGCTCACTGGCATGCAAGGGGGTTCACTTTCCGTTTAATGGGGACATGTACGCAGCATTTTCCTTAAAGACCCCTCTCCTGATAGCACAGCCATTGGGATACAACTCCACCATAATAGTGTAAGGCATAAAAAAAGTAAGTAAGGAAAGCCTTTTCTTGATTTGTTTTCTACCTAGGTTGCATGTGAAATAAACATACCACAGACACACAAATGCGCACATGCACGTGCATACACACACACTGCACTAAAAATAAATAGGTCACAAATTTGGTTTGCGTACACATATAGAAAGAGATGGCTTAGCGCCACAGTCTGCTTGAGAGAAAGGAGGAAAAACCACCCCTGGGTGGATGTAGTTACTAACTGACACAGAGTAACTCACCTTAGCTACCTCAGCATACGGACCAATATCTGATATTCTGATTTAATTTCTCTGTGGCTAGCAGTGGCAGGAATATTTTTCAAGAGGCCTCAGTGAATCTGACATGCAGCCAGAATTCACAACCACTGATCTAGATGTAACAAGGATAATGTTTTGAAAATATTAAAGTGTTTTTATTTCCTATTTGATTTCCATTTCCTTGCAGCCTTCCACCTACGAGGCTCAGTCCATTAGGAAGGCAAGGCATTGAATGCTTTATGCTCTAAGTGATTCATCAAGAGCCACGCATGGCTAGACAGATCATAGAGATCTTCTTCTGTATGTGAAGGGTGGGAATAGTACGAATATGATATAGAGGAAAGGGAAGGCAAGCCCTTCCATGACCCGGAGAAAGAGATAATTGATTATGTATATAAGAAATATTTATTTCTACATCGAATTGCCAGATCCTGTGATAAATGGTGGCATATAAGGACAAAGGAATGATTTTCTAATATAGTAAGCACAACAAATATGTGAATCATCACAATGTGGGAGCACAGGACTGGAGAGAAGTTTGCCCAAGGCATTATGCAACAGAACATTTCATATGTCTATTGTTACGTACATCCTCTTGGCTCTCACCAATGGATGATATATCTATATATCCATATCTGTATAGATATATCTAGATATCTATATGATATAGATATCTCTATATATAGATATATCTATATCTCGATATAGATATCTATTTGATATCTATATTATATGTGTGTGTGTACATATATATGTGTATATATGTGTGTGTATATATATGTATATGTGTGTGTATATATGTATATGTACATATATGTATATATGTGTGTGTATATACATATATATATATGTATATACACACACACAGAGTGTTTGAGCAAATTTGATCCCAATAAGATCATATTGTCTTCGGTTATTTTAACTTTTTTTTCAATTTTAGAGAGAGACAGAGAGTGCGAGTGGGGGAGAGGGCCAGAGGGAGAGACAGAGAGAATCCCAAAATGACGCCCGATGTGGGGCTCAATCCCATGACTTTGGAATCATGACCTGAGCCAAAATCAGGTATCAGATGCTCAAATGACGGAGCCGCCCAGGTGCTCGTGTTTGGTTCCTTTAAAAAGGGAGTCATTTTTTAAGGCGTATATAACATGTACCACTAGCTGGCACCACATCCACATGAAATGTTATGCCTAACTTGGTTCTCCGCACTACTAAACATAGCTTCTCAATAAGATACAAATAATGTTACCATTACCAAGTAAGCACTCAATAAAAATGTTCAGATATGCACCACTGGCCATATATAATATTAAGTTCATAGTATTGTTCAATATAAGGAATAGTGACACAATATTTACACTGACCTAGAAAAGAATCATAAATTATTTCTAGTGACTCAAGGTGAATTTATTTGCAAAAGAATCAAGCCCTGTTGTGACATTACTGTAGCATTTTTTATTACAAAGTACAATTGAATTCCTTGGAATCCGTTCCTCAAGGAGCAAATGATCATATTATTGAGAAATATTACTGCCATCGTGTTCATGCAAGTGTCATAATGAATTGCAAAACAGATGAAATTTTGGTTTCTTTATTGATAAAATTTTAATACCATTCAGTTCCTGTCATGGCAAAATGCCATTATTGTAGCGGTAGGCACACTGTGCGCAGGATGACTTGGGAAACTGAAGGACTCTTCAGTGAAGAGCAGCACAAAAAGATAGTAATGGAGAACCACTCTCTTTAATTCAGTCTCAGCAGCTGAAGTGAAATCGACGAAAATAATGTCCTAAATGACATATGAATGGAGATTTAAGGATGAGGTGGCAAACAGAACTGATAATATCCATATTCCTGGAAACTAAAAAACAAAACAAAATGAAAAAAAGCCATGATTCTGGGAAAACCAAGGTTTTGAATGTTGAAATATTTTAAATAATTATTGGTTCAACTGCAGTTAGTGAAAAATATTTGCCTTTTTATAACACGTTTCCAAAGTTCAATTTGCAATGTATTGTACCTCAATGAAAGTGATTCCCTCATTATCCTCATACAAAGTGATTACAGATTTTAGGGTGATCAATCTCAGGATATTTTTTTAAGCATTCAGTTGAAGCTTTTATTTCTATTCTTGAGTCAACAGGGTTTCCTAAATGCTACACACAAAGGAAGTTGTTTAAGGTAACTAACTACTCTGGAATTCCTTTCATTCACCCTCCTTTATAATATTTACTCATCTGATCACTACTCAATCTTATTTGCTGGACACAGATTCTGGAAGATGTAATCCTGATTCAGTGTAGCCTGTGAACAAATTCTGAGAGTCAACAGACAGAAGGAAGTCTCCTGCAGCAGAGGGGAGGGAAATGTGCCATGATGGCTTGGAGCTCTGGAAAGTGCTCAGGTCAGGTAGAAATTGTAGCCCATGGTAAGGACTTTGACTTAAGTCTAAACATAAGGGGCAGTCATAAGGGAAGTGACTTGATAAGTTTATATTTTTAAAAACTCAGTCTTGTGGGACATCTGGGTGGTTCAGTCAGTTGGGCGTCCAACTTCAGCTCAGGTCATGATCTCAGGGTTTGTGAGTTCAAGCCTTGCATTGGGCTCTGTGCTGACAGCTCAGAGCCTGGAACCTGCTTCAGATTCTGTGTCTCCCTCTCTCTCTCTCTGTCCCTCCCTCCCCTGCTCATGCTGTCTCTCTCTCTCAAAAATTAAAAAACATTAAAAACCTTAAAAAAACCACCTCAATCTCTGAGCCTGGAGCCTGCTTCAGATTCTGTCTCCCTGTCTCTCTGTCCCTCCCCTGCTTGCACTCTGTCTCTCTCTGCCTCTCAAGTGTAAATAAACATAAATAAAAAATACATTAAAAAACTCACTGTGCCTTTCACAAAAAATTAACTCAAGATGGATCATAAACCTTAATGTGAAATGCTAAACTATAACCTTCCCAGAAGATAGCATAGGAGAAAATCTAGGTGACTCTGAGTTTCATGATGACTTTTTAGATACGATACTAAAAGCACAATACATTAGACAAATCAACGATACACTAGGCTTCACTAAAATTAAAAACTTATGCTCTGTGAAAGACAAGCCAGACTTGGGGGGAGGGGGTACATCTGATGAAGAACTGTTATCCCAAATATACAAAGAACTCTTAAAACTCAACAATAAGAAAATGAGCAACCCAATTTAAAAATGGGTAAAAGGACTGAACAGGTACCTCACCAAAGAAGATATACGGGTGACAAATGAGTGTACGAAAAGATGTTGCACATCATGTCATCAGAGAACTGCAAATTAAAACAACAATGAAATATCACTACACACTTAGAATAGCCAGGGTCCAGAGCCCCGACAGTATCGAATATTACAGGGCATGTGAAGCAACAGGAACTCTCATTCCTTGCTGATGGGAATGCAAAATGGTACAGCCCAGTAGTGAAAACGTTAATAGGCTTTTGTTTTTTATCTTTTTGTAATCCAAGTGCCTGATGTAGGCTTTGATGATTGAGCATCCATTTCAAAGAGGAACCCACTTCAAAGAGAAAGACGAAGTTTGCTTCCAACACTGGGCCTCCGTGCTTTTAGAGATCTTGGTTGGTTTCAATAACTGATCATTGTAACCACTTGTTTTTATTTTATTTTTGTTTTTTCTCTTCCAGTGCTTTATTTTTTAAATAATTTTTTATGTCTTTATTTTATTTTGAGAGACAGAGACAGAGAGTGAGCAGGGGAGGGGCAGAGAGAGAGGGAGACAGAGGATCTGAAGCAGGCTTCAGGCTCTGAGCTGTCAGCACAGAGCCCGATGCGGGGCTTGAACCCACAAACCGTGAGATCTGACCTGAGCCGAAATCGGAAGCTTAACCGACTGAGCCACCCAGGCGCCCCCTGGATTTCATTTACACACAATTTTAGCATTTTTNATTTTGAGAGACAGAGACAGAGAGTGAGCAGGGGAGGGGCAGAGAGAGAGGGAGACAGAGGATCTGAAGCAGGCTTCAGGCTCTGAGCTGTCAGCATAGAGCCCGATGCGGGGCTTTAACCCCCAGACCATGAGATCATGACCTGAGCCGAAGTTGGACGCTTAACCGACTGAGCCACCCAGGCGCCCCGTCTCTTCCAACGCTTTAAATTTCCACTCTACATTTTAAATTCACCAGTAAAGAGTGAGCCCATGACACCCTAGGCCCCCAACCTCAAACCCAATAAAGGCAGTACTCTAAGGTCCATGTGCTCTCCCCTCCCCTCAACCTTATTGTGTGGCCCCAGATGGACTATACATAGTCCATTATTTGGTTCTGTAAGTTGTAAAGCATTATTTTTTCAAAGTTTCCTGATAGTTTTTGTGGAAGGGCAACATGCAGACGTTATAAGAACTATAGCACTGATCCAACCACAACACTGGTTATTGATATTATTGTTGTGTTGGCTGAGACCAACACAAAACAAGCCACCCTGGAAGACAGTTTGGCAGTTTCTTACAAAACTAAACATACTTTCACCATCCGATCCAGCAACTATATTCCTTAGCGTTTATCCAAAAGAGTTGAAAAATTACGTCCCCACAAAAACCTGCACATGGATGTTTATTGCAAGTTTAGTCATAACTGCCAAAACATGACGTCCTTCAGTAGGTGAATGGATAAATAAACTATGGTATGGAACACAATCGAATATTGTTTAGGGCTAAAAAGAAATAAACAATTAAGCCATGAAGAGACATTAGGGGCCTTAAATGCATATTATGAAGTAAAAGAAGTCAGTCAGAAAAGGCTACACTGTATGATTCCAGCTATATGGCATTCTGGAACAGGCAAAAATATGGAAAAAATAAAAAGATCAATGTTTTTCAGGGGTTAGGGAGAGGGATGGATGACTTAGGCAGAGCACAGACAATTTTTAGAGTGGTGAAGCTATTCAGTATGATACTATAATGGTGGATACAGGTCATTATACACTGTTGGCCATAGAATGGACAACACAAAGAGTGAACCCCAATGTAATTTATGGACTCTGGGTGACAATGATGTGTCTGTGCAGGCTCTCTGATGACAACAAAGGTACCACTCTGGTGAGGGATGCATTTTGAAGTTAGAATCAACACAACTTGATGATGGATTGGATTAAGGAGCACGGTGAGGAAAAAAGAGTGAACAATGACTCCTAGTTATTGGCAACTAGGTGAGGTAGTGCCATTTATTGAGATGAGGAAGGCTGGGAAAGAAACAAATGTAAACAAAGGGAGAAATCAGGGATGGCTCCNAGGCGCCCCCTGGATTTCATTTACACACAATTTTAGCATTTTTACTGAATTGTCCAACTAGAATACAGCTCTTTATGCGGTCATTGTCAAGATTCATGACTCAGAACATTTCAGCATTAATGCTTATACAGTAATCTGTCCCTGGCCAGCCACATCCTTTTGTGTCTTTGACCTTTTGCATCACCACTGGCAATAGGAGCATATCACTGAATGTTCAAACCCAATATCTGATTGCCAGTTATGGAGAACCCATTACTCAGAGCCTCTAGTGCATTTCTCTAAATTCTTCTCCAGTGCATCCTACCACACTCTCCTAATCTGCTCCGGTTGAAATCAGACCATTTCTACTTAATATCTAGTAACTGTCTGTTCATTCTTCCATGATAGTACCTTTTATGGGAGTAGCAGCTGCCATGCAGGCAAGTACAGCCAGACTGTCACAGTTTTCAACAAGCTACCGAGAGGATCCTAATGAGTAACTTTGCTATGGCTCCTTTGTGATCACCGGCATTGCTCATGTTTCATGCCCAGGTTTTAGATATTTAAAATATTTCTAGCTAGAATTTCTTTGGCATAAAAAAAAAAATCACTGGGTAGAGGCTGAGTTCTCATAATTACCTTGAATAAAATACGAGCTCCTCCGGGAAATGACAAAAGCCTGAGGCAGGTATGCATGAACCTTTTTCTGTTATACTTGAGCCTGCCATTCATACAAGTGATTGTTCTCCCTCCCTTTCTGTGATTTTTTCCTTTACAAAGTTGTGGCTGCAATTTGAGGACATGGAAAGATTTTCATTTGGGGAGTAAAGAAGACCACCCTTAGATTGAACACACACACTCCAATTTACTGTGCACTGGGAAATCTTGGGCTGGCATCAAGGGCATTTTCATAACCTTCAGTGAACTCTCATTTGGGTTGGCATTATGTTGCTGTCTTTCTGGAATCTCATTCATGGGAGGGTGAGTAGCAACATGATTTGGGTTTCCTTGTGTCTAAGCTTAATATCATCAAATGCCTTAAGTTTTTTTTTTTTTACTTTGACTCTTAAGGTGTTTATTGAATGTAGGCACAAAGGAAAGAAACCTAAACTACTAAACTAGCTCTCTGATTGCAATGGAAATTTCCCCAGCATAAAAGTTAAGAGCCAAAAAGTAGGAAAATGGATTACTTAACTCAATTGGTGAAAACAATTTTGTAGATGACAGTATTATTGGTACGGATGATTTAATGGTGTGCTGTAAGCAGTGAAGAGAACCAAATAAAATTCCTAATAGTACAAATAACTCACGAAAAAATAACTAAAATCCCTAAATAGTATAAATAAGTAACTTCAAAAGGCTTACAATAACTGTTATAACAAATAACAATGGGACAACTAGAAAATAACAACTTCATGAAAATCAGTGGATATTGGAATTGGCCTTGAATTCAATAGCCTTGAATTACAAAGGATATGAGAGGTTCTTAAATCATATGTTCCCAAATGGAAAAGCAGCATACTTCCCTCTCCAGAGCAGACACACAGAGAAAGGCTGTCTTTAACCACAACTCAGCTCGGTAAGACCTCTATAAAGAAGATGAATTTCAAAGACACAGTCTGTTGCATTAAACTCCATTTCCAAAAGTGGGAAAAGATAAGTATTTTATTTATCTAGTGGTGTCGGAAAAGAGAGGCTCACATGAAGTTATTTTCCAGATTAAATATTTATCACTGAGGGCCCAAACTCAATTTTATTTTCACCACTAGAGAAAAAGATCTTTGAAAATAATGCCCACACATCCCTACATTCTTACACAATTCTATCCAAGGCAATGCAATCTTTTCTTGTTGATTCAAGGTCATTATTGAGAACTACACTTATTGTGCCGCCCTTAAGGCAGCAATACCTGTGAGGCTGGATGGCCATAACTCTTAATGTTTTTCGAGTTTTTATGACATTTTATGTCATTTTTTGAATGCCTCTGCCTTCTGTCAGTTGCCAATTTTGCTGCTCCCGGCATCCTTCCTCCCGGCACCAACCCATCATCCTCTAATCTGTTACTTGGGTTCTGACAGGGGTCAACAAAGCAGACAAATGCTTCTTGAACACCGTGTCTCATATTTTAGCAAATGAGCCAACCAAAGCACCCGAGTTAGAGTGTGGGTGTTTTCACAATTTCTTTGGCTAAAATTTTTGGAGTTTGTTCTTGGCTAAGTTTTGGGTAGAATTAGGTTTTTGGATATGTGAGAAAGGAAGTGTAAGAGTTGTGACAAAGGGAATGTAGACAAGTTCTCATGATATCTTTCAGAAAACTTATCAGGACATAAATATTATACAAGCTAATTAGGTGGGTCAGAGTAGACGCCATGAAAACTTTTTCTGGAGTTCCGAGATAAGGAGATGGCACACAGAAGGGGAGCTGGCAGTTCATTCTGTGCTCAGGGTTGGGAGGAGAAGCTAAGTGCAGTGAGACACTGGGCAGTGCCCTACAGGAATGTCGGCCTCAAATCCTGTAAGTGAACAATCATGCCTTCTGCTCTACCAGGCACTCGTGGAAGAAGCCTTCCAGACGCAGTACTGTTTAGGTCAGTTGCTCAGAACGGGCACTGAGCTGCCCAGAGCTCCTCTTTGTCTCCCCCAGTCCATTACTCACCGCCTTTGCAGCAAAGGCCATCACCCTCTATACCATGGTGTTCATGCCATGGCCTGGGAGTCGTCAGCCACAGCTTGCTTTGCCTTCATTTCTACGTTTCATTCAACAGCACGTCTTGTGCACTTTGCCTCCAAACACATCCTGAATTTATCTGCTCCCCTCATGCCACCACCCTGGTCCCAGCTGCCATTATGTCACACTTAGACTATCTCAGCAGACTTCTGATTTGTCTTCATCAATCCTTTCTTGCATTTTCCACTCTACACCCAAGTTGTTCTCTGCCCTGCTGCCAGACTGGCCTTTCAATACTATAGCCATGTCACCACTCCCCTCTTCAAGCATCTTCTTATCACATTTGGGATAGAAGGCAAACCCTTTGCCATGTTCTACAAGGTGCTACAGAAATAGCCTCTGTTTACCTTTCCAACCCTGCTTGGTACTTCTTTGCCTCTGCTCACTTCAGCCCAACCTCATTCGTTTTCCTCCTATTCCTTACATGTGTAAGTCCAAAGGAACCCTTCGGACTGGCTGCTACTTCTTCCCACAAGTACTATGTAGCTGGCCTCTTGTCATCCTGGATCCAACAGAGGCCTTCCGATCATATCACCTGGTTATTATTTATAGCACTTGCCTCTACCTTTAATGTATATGTTATACAAAATGTACATATTATCTTTGTTTGTTTGTTCTTTCTCTACCAAAACGTAAGCCCCTCAAAAATAGGGGCTTTTTCTGTCATGTTTAATTTCACCACCAGAGACTGAAGCTTTCTGTTACCTAGTAGGTGCTTAATGAATATGTAATGAATAAATCAATGAATGAATTAGAGGAATCATTGATTTTACATAATAGTTATCTCTGAACACTACTCATGTTAAAAAGATGAAATGAGTTTTACTGTGTTTTGATATATGTGTGTGTATGCTCCAGAATATTGGTACCTATAAACTTAAACCCCAGAACAATCGGTCATCAACTATCATTATTATCTTACAGTATAAGCAGGAAACACATTGGCTAATTCTTCAGTTAAGCTTCAAGGAAACATTTTTGGTTCAGGAAAATTTAGCTCAAATATTTCTGTCTCTTGAAAGGTAAGCAGCTCACTGGTTGATAAGTATATATGGCTAATAGTATATTGCTTCCAGGTTTTATGGAGATTGAGTACTTAAAAAGCAGGAAGACGCTGGGACCTTACAAAGGTTCAATTTTAAAGAAGGCAATATGAGCAAACTCCTCTGCCCCTGCATTTATAATTTTGATTCAAACTGTCTCCACTTTGACCTGCAGCCTTCAAGGACAAATAAAACCTGTGCCTGTGTGCATTTTCCCTACCTGGATGTTTAAGGATCTATGGGACATAATAGCACATCACATGAATCAGCTTTTCGTTTTCAAAAGCATGTGGGTTTTTAACAATATATGTCATCCAATCCATGAATATGGGATGTCTTTCCATTTGTTTGTGTCTTGTTTAATTTTTGTAGTTTTCAATATACAAGTCTTTCACTTCATTATTTAAGTTTATTCCTAAGTATTTTGTTCTTTGTATGTGTCCTGTTGTAAATGAGATTATTCTCCTAATGTTCTTTATAGCTAGTTTGTTGTTAAATATTGGAACCCTTGCACACTATTGTTGGGAATGCAAAATGGTGCTGCCATTATGGAAAATGGTATGGATATTTCTCTAAAAATTAAAAATATAATTATCAAAAGACCCAGCAGTCCCACTTCTGAGTATTTGTTTAAAATAACTGAAATCAGAATCCTGAAGAGATAATAGCACTCTCATGTTAACTGCAGTACTACTCAGGATGGTCAAGATGTGGAAAACAACCTAAATGTCCCTTGACAAAGGTAGGAAAAATAAACTGTGGTGAATACATACAATAGAAGACTATTCAGCCTGAAGAGAAAGCAAGCAAGCAAGAAAGCAAGCAAGCAAGCAAATCCCACAATATGTAAGAACAAGGATGAACCTCGAGGTCATTGTGCTAAGTCAAGTAAGCTTACAATCTAGAAGAAATGGATAAATTCCTAGAAACACACAATCTTCCAAAACTGAACCAGGAAGAAATAGGAAATGGGAATAGACTGAGTACAAGTAATAAAACCGAATCAGTAACCAAAAAAAACAATGAGAAAGTAATAATCCAGGACCAGATGGATCCACAAATAGATTCTACCACACATTTAAATGTGGAATAGTACCTATTTTCCTCAAACTATTCCAAAAAATAGAAAAGAAAAGAAAACTTCCAAATATAGTCTATGAGGCCAGCATTTTTCGATACCAAAACCACACAAAGACATCACACACAAAAGAATCTATAGGCCAATAACCCTGATGAACACAGATGCAAAAATTCTCAACAAAATATTAGCAACTACATACAACAGGTCATTAAAAAATCATTTATCACAAAAATGCAGGATTTATTCCTCAGATACTAGGATGGTTCAATATTCACAAAAACCAATCAAAATCACATACCATGTCAAGAAAACAAAGGAAAAAATCATGATAATTTTAATAGTTGCAGAACAAAGTATTCAACAAGATTCAACATCCATTCATGATAAAAACTTTCAAGCAAATGGGGTTAGAGGGAGCACACCTCAACATATAATAAAGACCGTATATGATAAACTCACAGCTAACATCATCCTCAATGGGCAAAAACTGACAGCCTTTCCCTCTAAGGACAGAAACAAGACAAGGTTGCCCATCCTTGCCACTTTTATTCAACATAGTCCTGGAAGTCCTTGCCCCAGCAATCAGACAAAAGAAATAAGAGGCAGCCATATTGGTAAAAAGGAAGCTAAACTGTCACTATTTGCAAATGACATAGTACTATACAGAGAAAATACTGAAGATTCCACCATAAACTGCTAGCAATAAACAAATCTAGTAAAGTGGCAGGATACAAAATTAGAAATTGGTAGCATTTCTAAACACTAACAATGAAGTCAAAAAAGAAATTTAAAGAACAACACCATTGAGGCACCTGGGTGGTTCAGTCCGCTAAGCAGCAGACTTCGGTTCAGGTCATGATCTCACGGTTCGTGGATTCGAGCCCCACATCGGGCTCTGTGCTGACAGCTCAGAGCCTGCAGCCTGTTTCAGATTCTGTGTCTCCCTCTTTCTAACATCTAACATCTGTTAGAACTGCCAGAATCAGAAAGACGAGCAACAAGTGTTGGTGAGGATGTGGAGAAAAGGAACCCCCTTGCACTGCTGGTGGGAATGCAAACTGATGCAGCCACTGTGGAAAACAGTGTAGAGGTTCCTCAAAAAGTTAAAAATAGAACTAACCTGTGATCCAGCAATCACTATTGGATATTTATGCAAAGAATACAAAAACATTATTCAAAGGAATATATGTGCCATGTTTATCGCAGCATTATTACAATACATAAGACGTGGAAACAACATAAGTGTCCATCAATATACAAACAGATAAGAAAGATATGGTAATAAACGCAATGGAATATTATACAGCCATAAAAATGATGAGATCTTGCCATCTGTGACAACATGCATGGACCTAGAGGGTGTGAGGCTACATGAAATAGGTCAGATTGATAAAGAGAAACACCATATGATTCCATTTGTGGGAAAATGAAATGAATAAGCAAAAAGCAGAATCAGAACTATAAATGCAGAGAACAAACTGATGGTTGCCAGAGGGAAGGAGAGTGGGTTGGGAAGAATGGGTGAAGGGGAAAGGAAGATACAGCCCTCCAGGTATGGAATGATCAAGTCATGGGAATAAAAGACACAGCATAAGGAATATAGTGGATGATGTTGTAACAGCCATGGAATGGGCAGATGGTGGCTACATTGTGGTGAACACAGCCTCGTGTATAAACTGCCCAATTACTAAGCTGTACACCTGACACTAATGTCAACTATATTTAAAAATTAAATAAATAAGTAGATAAATAAATAAATAAGGCAGTTACAGAAAGACAAATCCTACATGATTGCACTTTGATGTAAAATAGTAAAATTCACAGAATCAAAAAGTGGGCTGATAGTCCAGGGGCTGGGGTGAAGGGGAAGTGGGGATTTGCTATCTAACAGGCATGCCACTTGAGTTCAGGAAAATGAATAAGCTGTAGAGATCTTATCTCATGTTAAGTATTCTTACCACAATAAAACATTACAACAAAATGTGGGTTTTAGACATAGAATAAAAGAGCTTAATTTCTAAAGGACTCATTCGGTAATCATTGTCCTGCCTCGCTCTGTATTATGGAATTAAAGATTAAAACCCCCTATGAAAAAGATCTGGAATCAAGACGTAAGGCAGTACAAATAAAACAGATTATAAGAACAGCTCTTACATCATGGAGTACTTGGTCATTTTCTAGCCGTTGTCATTTGAGTTTTGTAAAACATTTTATAAATTACACGGGTTCAGTCATTCTGAGCCTAATTTTTACTGAAACATAACATCAAAGACTTGCACATTAGAAGAAGGCATCAATTTTATCTGATCAAGCCTAGCACCCAATTCAAGATTTCTTCTGACAACTTCTGTGACAGAAGTCATTCAACCTTAGCTGTTACAACGAGCGCCACACTTTCCCCTAAAATAACCCCATCTGTGTACATTCTTTAGAATGTAGAAAATCTTTTAATAAGTCACTTATTTAAAGGGTTAAGCTATCTTTTAAAACGTTACTACTACACACACGCAAAAAGCGAAACAACATGACTACAAAATAGTTAAGATCATGGGCTGTATTAACTCCTGGAAGAGTGAAGTAGCCCCTGGAAGCCTGAGGGCCTCTTACAGAGCAGAGATGAGAGTGATGGTAGCAAACCCCTTGTTGCACAAAATAATATATGTAAGGGGTTAGCGTATTCCTGACACGCAAAGTACACGGAGCACGTGTTAGCTGCTATTATTATTGGAAGTAAGGTCTGACAAGCAGATAATAATCACATAGCAGGAAACTGGGTCTTTCAGACTGTTAGGATTTGAGGAAGTTAAAAACAGAAGCAGAAAATAAAACAAACGAACTTTAGCAATTTAAGACCGGGTATCATATTTAATAAATAAATGAGTAAGTACCTTTTGGGTACTAATTATAAGGTATTGTGGGGGCAAGAGTGCAGACAGCTGTGTTCAGTTCAAAATCCTTCCGTTTCATCAAGTCAGGCAACAGGTTAATACATTTGAGTTTCATTTCCTCAACGGCTGCTTTAACCTTTCGCTTCTCAAAGGGGTATCTTCTAACTTTTGAAAATATGTAATGATGAATGTCTTTATGTTGAAGTTTATTATATGAAATTTAATTTGTTTTGAAACATCCAGCTGTTACTTGTGAGAAGACACATGAAATTGTTGAGAGGGAAATAGCAGAGCTGAGGAGAAATTTTCTAGAGATTTCTGGGTTTGAAAGATAATGTATTTTGTTCTCATTAATTTAGATTGTTTTTAATTTTAATTTAATTGTGTTTCTCAGAAAAGGAAACTTCATTTGAAGCTGACACCTGACATTGGATTAAGAGAACACAACTTGCCTTCCTCCCTCCCTCTCTTCTTTTTCTTCCTTCCTTTCTTTCTTTTTCTTCCTTCCTTTCTTTCTTTCTCTTTCTTTCTTCCTTCCTTCCTTCCTTCCTTCCTTCCTTCCTTTCTTTCTTTCTTTTTCTTTCTTTCTTTCTTTCTTTCTTTCTTTCTTTCTTTCTTTCTTTCTTTCTTTCTCTTTCTTTCCTTCCTTCCTTCCTTCCTTCCTTCCTTCCTTCCTTCCTTTCTTTCTTTTTCTTTCTTTCTTTCTTTCTTTCTTTCTTTCTTTCTTTCTTTTTCTTTCTTTCTTTCTTTCTTTCTCTTTCTTTCCTTCCTTCCTTCCTTCCTTCCTTCCTTCCTTCCTTCCTTCCTTCCTTCCTTCCTTCCTTCCCTTCTTTCTTTCTTCTTTTTCCAATACGATTTGGGGAAATTGTATCTGAGGAAAATCAAATGAACAGAAAAAACAGAGCCCAAATAATCACTGCTCCCTATGGAATCAGTATTCATACTGGCCTTGTCAGCATTGACAGATTGAGCCCATATTTGCTTGCTCAACTATCCCCTTATAGACCATGTGCACTTGTGTGTGTGTGTGTGTGTGTGCGTGCACGCACGCGAATGCAGACATGCACACGTTTTTAACTTTTAAATTCCATTTGATTTCAAACCAATGGGAAAAATTGCAAGGAAGTTCAGAGGACTCCACAGACTCCCAGATTCTCCAAATATTTTTATTCTCCTTCTCTGCCTATGGTAAAAGATTAGCTATTGTCCCTTTCTGGTGGCAAATAGGATTTTACCTCAGCTATCGTAGGAATGGTTTTCTTTTCTTCCCAGCACTTGCCCAGACCCCAGCAGGAGCAAGATCAATATTGTCCTCTCCTCGCTTCCCTGAGATGCTGGCTGTCCGGCCCGAGGGCCTCGCTCCCAGGACCTCCCCAACCACATCCACACACACACACACACACACACACACACACACACACACACACACCATTACAGAAGGAACAGGACAGAAATCTGAGCACATTTTGAAAAGCTGCCAACCCCCAGGCTATAGAAACACAAAGTTAATAAGGGGGAAAACAGTTTTTATTCTCACTCTATCCATGGCTCACATAAATAGCATCAGATATTACATAATAATAGGACACTGCATCTCCAAATCTATTCCAGGATAGAAGGAGCAGAGAAAGGATAAAAGATGTAACCAGGGAGCAAAAAAAGAACAGTTTCACTCACAGAGGCTCATGATAGTTACATTGTCAAAATATTTTTTAATCCAAAGGAACAGATCAGAATAATAGAAACGTTGCTCTTTTTTCCTAATACAAAAGATTTAAATTTGGGTTAACGCATTTTGGATTTTCTAAAACAGTTAAAGGAATAAGAAGCTGGATCGTGGATCACTGGTAGGCTTACTTGAGCACTGAAGACAGAAAACTGCAGCATTTCTGTTGACTTCGGCATAGTTTGTTTCTCACGGACACCCCAAAACTGAAAATGTCAAACATTACAACAGGAATATGACTGAGACTCTTCAATGATATTAGGGAATATATTAAAATTCTGCTACTAAGCTCCAAATGAACACATGGAGTTATGTACATAAATTATACGTACAGTGCAGAAGTAAAAGCTACTCCCTGACACATACACAGTCTATAGACTACAATACCTGCTGATTCAAGCCCAGAATTGGCGCTGGGCGTCCCACTTACACAGCACATTCCACGCTGTGGCTCTTTCCAGCAGCCTAACATGGCTTATAATATTTAGCTCCTTCTCAGAGATGTTGTGATAACAGACATACGCTGCCATTTGCCTGCCTCAGAGATCAAACAAATATGCAAGGTACAATCAAGAAGCATGAAATCTTGCCATTTGCAACAGCATGGATGGAGCAAGAGAGTATTACACTAAGTGAAATAAGTCAGAGAAAGAGAAATGCCGTATGATCTCACTCGTATGTGGAATTTAACAAACAAAACAAGTGAGCAAAGGGAAAAAAGGGAAAGAAGGGAGGCAAACCAAGAAACAGACTCTTAACTACAGAGAACAAAATGCTGGGTGCCGGAGACGGAGGATGGGGGATGGGTTAAGCAGGAGGGCACCTGTGAGGCACAGTAGACCACGTAACACGTGACAAGTTCAATTAATAATTTCACTTGATTTTGCTACTATACAATAAAAAAAAAAACACTAGTTGATGTGCACAAAGCTGGCCCTGTGCAGTAAAATAGCCTGATGTGTATTATGAATTTACAAAGAATGATTGAATACTATTTAAATAGAGATCGCATAGGGTTTCGGAGCAAATGCCAGGCTTTTAGTCCAAGTTAGGACTTGAGTCTAAGCCCTATGATGGTTAAACTCAATTCCTCAGAGTCTTGCTTGTAAAGGACAAAAATTACCCACCTTACAAAATCTCTGTAAGGAATGAGTGACATAATGAAAGTAAAGAGCTTTTGTATAAAGGTACTAATCAATGTTCTTACTGTTATTGACAAACATCGACAAGTATTACTGCTCCCTTACATTTTGTAGAGAGGAATCCATGTGGCAGGTATTTGACATGTGTTTCAGCTGAAGAATATACAGCTGAACAGAGGCACAGCTTGAACGGCTAAGTATCCGGAGCTCACAGATGATACCGGAAACTGATGAGCTTTGTGATAGATGACAAAGTTCTGTTGACTCAGACCTGGTCACTGACCCCTTGGTTGGTTCAAATATCAGAGCCCTGTGACAGAAAGCCTCGTGTACTTTTTATTTTTTTATTAAAATAAATTTTTTAACATTGATTTATTTTTGAGACAGAGAGAGACAGAGCAAGAGCTGGGGAGGAGCAGAGAGAGAGGGAGACACAGAGTCTGAAGACAGGCTCCAGGCTCTGAGCTGTCAGCACAGAGACCAACGCGGGGCTCCAACCCATGAACCGTGAGATCATGACCTGAGCCGAAGTCGGTTGCTTAACTGACTGAGCCACCCAGGCACACCCCCCCCACCCCCACGCCGTGTACTTTTTAAACCTGTGTCCTGCATCAGTGTGTTGAGTGTATGCAGGTAAGAAGGAGAGCAGGTAATATTAATTCTCTCATAAATTCAAACTATATCCACTGAACGTCCACCATGTGGCTGGCACTGGACTGGATATAGGCAGGAGCCGGCGAACTGTAGGGGTAAGAACTCTGCCTTTTTATAAGAGATGGGTGCTCCTGAATGCCTGTCATCTCATTTCCAGTAATAAAAATCATTTGTATAAGGTGCTGTCATATTCCTCATTATAATTTTGTTTTGGTCAGTATTATGAGAGAGATTATTAGCTCTATTTTAAAACTATGAAAATTGGGGGCCTGGCTGACTCAGTCAGTTAAGCGTCTGACTCTGGGTTTTGGCTCAGCTCACGGTGTGTGAGATACAGCCCCGTGTTGGGCTCTGTGCTGACAGTGCGGGGCCTGCTTAGGATTCCCTCTCCCTCTCTCTCTGGCTCTCCCCTGTTCGTATTCTCTCTCAAAATAAATAAATTTTTTTAAATGTGAAAATTAAAGTTGAGAAAATGTAAATAACTTGCCTAAAGATGAACACAGGTAGCAAGAAGCATTCTTTAATTTAGGACTTACACCTTCATGTTCCTTCTCTGGGGATTTGGCAAGGAAATCACCTGACACGGCTGTGAAACATGTATACCGTCGCTCTCTCCCCCTGACCTAGAGCCCTGTGTCTCCACTTCCGGCTTAGAGGTTCCTGGAGGCAGTTCCCGCAGCACTTGCATGGATCACCCATGGCAATGACAGGGATTTCACTTATGGTAGGGTCTGACCTCGTTTCCTCTTTTCTACCCAGTTTTGTTTTCAAATTCTTTCCACTGACCAAATCCCACTGCGGCAGTCACCCTCCAACATGGTAGGTGACATTCCCTAGAAATCTCCTCCTGGTATTCACACCCCTGCACAGTCCTCCCACTGTACCACCATTGATTGGTCTGTGTGACTGATAGACTCTGGCAAAGGTCATGGTATAATACTTCCCAAATCTGGCTATAAAGGAGTACTTGGGGCCCTCTTTCTATCTTGGGGTATCACGGGGAAGCTGTGTCTTGAGTACCTTTATGTAGAGGTCTTTGTGGTCAGGAACTGGAGCCTCCTCCCAACCACAGTACGAATGAAGTGGATTCTCGGGCTCCTCCAGATGACTGCAGTCCTTGTCAACAGCCTGCCTACAGCCTCCTGGGAGACCTTGAGTCAGAACCACCCAGGGAAGCAACTCTCAGATTCCCGACCCTCAGAAGCAGTATACGATAACAAACATGTGTTTTTTATGCTGTTAAGTTTGGGGGTAATTTGTTATGCAGCAGTAGATACTGCTACATTTATTAAAGCTTTAAGCCTCAAATCCAGCTCTTTTAGTTTCCAAAAGACTTCAGGGATTCCACCAGGTCTCACTTATCTGCCAACTTCTTTTCACAGTCTTACCCCTTGTATTCTTGTCTCCCTTCAAAAGCACGGTTGCTAAAAGAACTTTAACTACCAATTACTGAATGACTATGTTCTACGTACATGTAAGCAACTTGATACTTTATCTCAGTGCATTCTCAATGGTCTACAAGGCAGCTATTATTACCCATCTTTAACAAATGAGGAGCCTGACACTTGAAGGTATTTAGTAAGATCACATACCTAGGCAGTAAGCCGGTTTGTAAGCCAAGTGTTTTTAGCTGTAATTGATCTCCTGATGTACTGCACAGAACTGAGGGGCTGTGCTAGCTCCCCACAGGCCCTCAGCATCAGAGACAGGGAGACTATAAATGGAGAGAATCCGAGGTTTGTAGAGCTTTGCATTGTAGGAGGAGTGGGGACAGAAGTGAGAAGCACGATGTTTCTCTCTGTCAAGCTTTATGTAATCTATCATTTGGATTTAGCTCACAATCAAATGTTGGTCTACCTTATGTCTCCTCGCATGAAGGAGAAATAATATAATCCCTTATCAGGCTTTTCTGAATCATGGAAAAGCATGCCAAAATTAATACCATTGTCCTTCTTTACATTAAAGATTTTGTTACGGAAATCAAAAAGAAACCTAATATGGGCCAATCTCACTTTTGAATGTCCATATCAAAATCCTACATAAAAAAGAACAAAGAAAATCCAGTAGTTCATTAAGAAAACAATGCGTCATAGCAAAGTGGGGGTTATTCCGGGATTTCAGGGATCAATCAACATAAGTAACTCTGAAAACAGAAGTCATATATATCATTAATCCATGTGAGGAGAAAACACGAAAGAAGCCTGAGAAAAAAATTCATCAAACATTCCTACTTGAAACGGAAGAACACTCTATGCCAGTGGTTCTTTTATGAGTTGTGCAAGATCAAAAATATTTTCATAAACTACTCGGACGTTGTTTGTCTTTTTCACTGTCATCCTCTCATGAGCGTACAGTAGTTTCCCGGAGGTTACATGGCATGTGACACAACAACAGATTGACTGGAAAGCAGACGTGAGGACGCAGTTGTGTTCTACTGATTAAAGTGATTTGCAAAAGTGTAAAAGAGTGCCATTCTTCTCGCTAATATTCTTTTAGTATATAAAAGATGCCATTTTCCATTAAAATTGTACTAATTAATTTATTATGTAATTGACTTCTTATTGTCATTTTAAATAAATCAACAAGAAACATTTTTTAAATATATCAGTTTTTTTTTTTTTTTAAGAGAGAGAGAGTACACATGCATGCAAGTAGGAGAGGAGACAGAGAGAGAGAGCGAGCAAGAATCTTAAGCAGGCTCCACTCTCAGCATGGAGCCCGACTAAGGCTGGATTCCATGACCCTGGGATCATGACCTGAGCCAAAATCAAGAGTCATACGCTCAACCGACTGAGCCACCCAGGCGCCCCACCTTTAATTTTTAATATAGTAACTACCAACAGAGAAAACTCATATAAATAAAAATTCTTTAGGGCACACAATAATTTTTAGGAATGAAAAGTAATAATAAGACCTAAATATTTGAAAAATCACACCAAGATGATACCAGTTAATGTCTCCTTTCTTAATTTTCTACATAATTGTTTTTTTAAGATACAAAAGTAAATAAAACCCATTTTTATGATAACAATTGAGAAAGAAAGGAAGAAAGGAAGGAAGAAAGAAAAGTTCACAAGAAATGTGTAAAAACTACATGAGGTAAATTTAAGATGCTTGTGAAAGAAACAAAAGTAGACATGAACAAATGGATAGGGTGACTCAACACCCATAAAGAAGTCAATTCTCCCAAGTTTTGTAAAAATTTAACAAATCCAATTAAAATGCCAAAAAAATCTTTGTTTCTTCTGATACTAGACAAATGGTTCCAAAGTTCTATGGAAAAATCGGAAAACCGAAAATGAAGAACAATGAGTGAAGAATAAGGAGGGAAGCAGCCTTACCAGACATTAAAACAGACTGGGATCAAAACATCGTGGTGCCTGAGGGGAGATCCCCAACCTGGGCCCCACTCCTCCTTCACAATTAAAGGGGAAACGAAAGGACCAACTGAAACAAAGAAATCATTAATATAAATGCCACCTTTCCCTGTTTCTAAAGCACAAAAGCAATCGTTCAGCCTCCGGAATTGCTGGGGGGTTTGTTGCTTTGAATGTTACTTTTCAGGAACTTGAAATCTGATGGGAGAGGAGAACAATGCAATTACCCTTGT
Source organism: Crocuta crocuta (assembly GCF_008692635.1). Lineage (NCBI taxonomy): Eukaryota > Metazoa > Chordata > Mammalia > Carnivora > Hyaenidae > Crocuta > Crocuta crocuta. The sequence continues at coordinate 3,450,809 of NW_027529596.1, forward strand.
GAGTGTGGTGAAATATCAGGCATTCATGAAGATTGATGAGGGCAACTACATAATCATGGAAGTCTTTTCTGGCCCGGTTTAATTTTTATTTATGTTTTAAATGTTTATGTATTTTTGAGAGAGGAAGAGACAGAGAATGAGCAGGAGAGAGGCAGAGAGAGAGAGAGAGGGAGGGAGACACAGAGTCCCAAGCAGGCTCCAGGCTCTGAACCGTCAGCACAGAGTAAGCCTGAGGCGGGGCTCAAACTCATGAACCACAAGATCATGACCTGAGCTAAAGTCTGTCACTTAACCAACTGAGCCACCCAGGTGCCCCTTTTCTGGCTCACTTTTAAGTATTTTAAAATTAGGAGATAAAATGTAGGATGTCAGATGAAGAAATAATATAACTACTTGCATATTTTAAGAGGTTTCTAGGATTGATTTCCTCAGAAAGAAAAATTGCTAACTGTATTTTCTCCGGAAGAAAATATTGTTTGCTGTGGAGAGGGTATCCAAGTTGCAACGTCTTCTTTAAAGTAGTAAATAAAGAATAGTCTTATCAGAACCTTCTATGGTGGAATGAAGACATTTTCCTCAAGACAACCAAACATGGTATGAACATGGAATGATTATGAAATTTATGTTATTTTTATGATGACAATATTCTCTCAAACATGAAATAAGATGTAGCTACTTGGCCCAGATTCACACAAAAACTACCAACATTCTCCATATCTGAGTCAAAGAAGCCAATGGAAGAAATTATTTGAAAATGTAACACAAATCCTCACAATAACAACAGCCAGAAAACAGCAGCATTGCTTGCAAAAATCAACTCTGTTTTTGATCCAATAAGAAAAAGGAGCAGTCACTTCATGTACAGAAAATTTTGAAAGCGCGTTGTCTATTTTAGACATGGAAAATATATGAAAAGCTATGCTGATCATAAAATATACTAAAAAAATTCAGGCAAGTTCTCTGGAAGTGCACCCATTCTGCTTTCTGGAGTTACTCCAGACAGCCGTCACTTCTCTGTTTCTGAGGCTGAGTAGAATTGAGACAATTTAGATGATTACTCTCACACGTGTAAGAATCATGCTCTGGACACCACATGATTGGCTAAAAGGGAATCAGATATTAATTCCACATGCAGAGTAATAGACTTAGGGCATGAAAAAAGTGTGCCATCAAGGAGCCACCTTCACTGTTGATGAATTTAACCTCCAAACCTTCTTCCTCCCTCTTCCTTCTGTGTTCCCAGTGAGGTTACTACACGTAGAATCCATAATGTACTGAATTTAAGATCTGAACAGATAAAAACGCACCATGTATCGCCTCTTTTCATTATGTTGACTGAAGTATGATGTTCTTGATTTTCCATCTGAAGTCCTTTAGCCAATAACTTTCTAACTGTATCTTCTCCTGGGGGAAGTCCTGAATCATGGTAGACAGGGGGTGAGGTCCAAGTGCTGACCCAAGGGACCTCATACAGCAGCCCTGGACTATTCAGAACATGAGATCTCTGATCTCTGATGCTATCCGCTGAACAATTAAAAGGATAAAAACATTCTTCATTTCAGCAAAATCTGCCTCCTTTTTATCCAAACTGAAGTAGAATAATTCTACTCCCTCTTCCAGTGACAGCTGCTCAGATACTTGAAAACAGATGATTAGCAGCCTCCAGCTTTTCTGCCTTAAGCTTCATTTCTCAGATCTTCTCACTCTTGTACATGTTATCACACTTTCCTGCCCATCATTCCACACACGTTGCTCAAAAGATGGCCAGCATTTCTAGTGTTAGCCCTGAGAATGCAGTGCCTGGGGTGAGGCACCAATCTCCAAGTGTGCTCTGACCATTTCAGATCATGGCAGGAATGTGCTTTCCCTCATCTGGGATGTTGTGCGTCGATTAAGAGGTTCTAAGACTATTTGATCAAGTGTAATTTTTCAGAGTATAAATGTGTGGTATACTTCTTGTAGAAAAGTTTAATTACCTATGATATCAAATACCCAAGAATTATAACAAGTCAACATTTGGCATATTCTCTCCTAATTGTTTCTCTAAGTAGCTGTTTGTTTTTTTTTTTTTTTTACAAACTTGAGATCATTTCACATATAATTATATATGCAGATAATTTCATTTCAAATTTCAGCATAGGTATTCTCTACATTTATTTTTGTAATTTTATTTATTTATTCTGAGAAAGAGTGAAAGTGAGAGAGAGACAGAGAGAGAGAGAGAGAGAGAGAGAGAGAGACTTCTTCACTGTCAGTACAGAGCCCAATGTGAAGCTCCATCTCACCAACTGTGAGATCATGACCCGAGCCTAAATCAAGAGTCGGACACTCAGCTGACTGAGCCACCCAGGTGCCCCAAGTTTTCTCCATGTTAAAAAAATTCTTTGAAATTCTCACCTTGAATGGTTCTATAATGAAGCTTATGTTATGAATATACCTTATTTAACCACCGCTTATTTTTGAATATTTATGCTAGTTCAGATTTTTAGCTACCTTTATATATTTAACCACCCTATTTTTGCATAGTTTTGGATAAATTAACTTAGTATTTCAAAAGATTTTTACTTTTTATTCATATTGCTTAACTACTTATCAGGAATGCAATGTCAATTCACACTACCATAACACTTGAGAGTGATTCTCTCCCTACTGATCTTGGCAGGATTAATATAAACTTTTGAAAATAAAATGGACTGAAGAAAATCGGCATATCTTTCTTTTAATTTGCTCTTTTTATGACTAGAAAAGCCAGACATGTTTCGTATTTTTAACAGCCATTTATATTTCTGTTTGTGAATTGTCAGTTTAACCCTTTTATCTACTTTTTTATGTGAAATCACAATATTTTTTCTTTCTGAATTATATAGCTATTTTATACATTATAGGACACTAAAACTTGCCATGCTTGTTCCAATTAATTTTCAAAGATTATCTATCCTCCTTTTAATTATGTTTTAAACACAAAAACTAATTTTAAGTTAAGTTTGTTTATCACTTATCTTTGTGATTTATTTTGCTGTCTTTAGGCACAAAAGTTTCCCCTATCCTAACATTAGCTAAATGTAATGTATTTTTTGAATTAGATTTTTGCACCTTTTTTCTATTTCTTTCTTCCTTCCTTTGTTTCTTTTCCATTCCTTTCTAAGAAATATATGACTTTTAAATGAATCTTAAGTGTTTTCATGTTAATAATGAGGTGAAAAGTTATTTTTTCCAACTAACATCTTTTAAGAGCATTTGTAGAATAGTCTACCTTATCCTCATTACTATGTGATGTTTATTATATACCAAGACCTTAAATACGCTCATGTTCATTTCAGAGCCATCTATTCTACCATTATCATAAGGTTTTCTTTATTGCATATTGAAATAATATGTGAATGATTTCCACATTTACCACCAGTCTTTTAGATCATGGCTTTCACATGGTAATTTTCAAATGGTAATTCCATTTACCTTTGGTCAGTTGGAGTAGTCCTCAAGTAAGATTTTTTTCCCCAAAATCAGTTATGTGGGTGATACAGTAACATAGTTTCACTTATACCTGAGAATTTCTGTATTTTCATTGTACATGAAAGACAAGTTACATATAATCTTTACTCCTTTAAATTACGTACATGTTGCTTCACTGTCTGGAGGCAGATACTAAATTTTGATTGTATGTAGCTAACTACATTTTGTCCCTACCTGGATAGTACACATAATATAAAGTACTTTTTTTGTATTTATAGAATATAGTTATAGTTCATTTTTCTTAATTTATAGAGCTAATGAAAATAAAATTTTAACTTGAAAAAACAGATATATATATGTTCCCAATAACTTCCAAATGTAGCAATATTTTGAGAATGGAAATTTCAACTAAGGTTCATTTTAGGTAGAGTGGTATAAAAGTTCATATAGAAGGCCAAGAACCAGACAATCCTTAACCTCCCACTCATTTGTGAAAACCCTTTAGCCAACCTCATAGTTCATGGTATAAAAACAAAAAAAACAAAACAAAACAAAATGAAAAAAAACACATGAAGCCCTTTTCCCCGAAGAATGAGAATAGAAACGAGTGTCTGCTCTCACTGGGTCTATCAACACTGGACTAGAGGTACTAACTAGTACAATGGAGAAGTCTCAAATCCCTTGCCAGCTCTGGGGATGGGTGGACAGAGTGGATACATTAGGAGTCAGAGAACAGGTGGGTGGGGACCGTAGAAAAGAGCGCTTCAGTTAAGTCCAGGTTCATCTCTGTCCAAGCCAGGAGAGAAGGGCTTTAAGGAGACTTTTGTGAGATTTAGCATATGTCTCCTACAGTGTCAGGGACACGATTGATTGGTGATGGCACAATATTGAGAAAACTAGCACAAGAGGCTGCTGAATCAGCTTGTGGCAACAAAAGAGAGAGTTGGAGTTTAGTGAGTGAGTGAGCTCCTATGGTTCAATGGGACAGAGAACATGGGCTTCCAGAGTCTAGCTGTGGTCCAGTGAGAGAAAGCTGGATGGGTCTTCTAAGGTGCCTATTCAAGAGGTCCTCCCGGAGGGATGAAGAGACAGCAAAGAAAAGCAATACAATAGTCCCCCCTTATTCAGGGCTTATATTCCAAGACCCCAGTGGATACCGGAAACTGCAGATAGTAATGAACACTATATGTACTATGTTTTTTTCCTATACACGCACACCTATGATAATGTTTAATTTATAAATTGGGCACCCTTAGAGATTAACGACAATAATTGCTAGTAAAATAGAACAATTATAACAATATATGTAATAAAAGTTTTGTGAATGTGGTTGCTCCCTCCCTTAAACTATCTTACTTTAGTGTACTTATCCTTTTTGTGATGACGTGAGATGATAAAATGCCTACGTGGTGAAGTGAAGTGAGGTGACTGATGTAGTAATTGTGATGGAGCATTAGGCTACTACTGACCTCCTGACCTTCCATCAGAAGGAGGATCATCTGTTTTTGGCCCCATGCCTGACCTTTGGGTAACTGAAACTGCAGAGGGTGAAACCGCACATAAGGAGGGAGTCCTGCAGATATTGCTAGAACCCTAAGGGCTGAGGAAGGAATATGCAGCTAACCAGATCAGGGATCCGTTGTCCCTAATCAAAGATGGCTGCCAGCAATAAATCCCCAGAGACAGATGTGTGGTCAGCCAGTGGCCTCCACAAGCCCCCACAAGAGAAAGGTGGTTTTGCACATCTCTAAGCCCAGGGGTTGTGAAAGCTAAGTCAACCTAGCAGTCAAGTCAGTTAAACAAAGGCATGTGCTCCTAGCATCTCCAGCTCCCTCCTCTCTCTCCCTGGATGTGTCAGAAATCATGGCTAGTGAGATGAGAATAGGGAAGAAGAAGCTGGATTGGACAAGGCAGAAGAAGCCAACACCTGCCTCCCTCCCCACCCCTAGGACCCTGGTAAGAAGAAGCTGCGATTTCAGATGAGATGCGTAGTTTCTAAGTTTTGCAACTGCATATTTGATCAAAATTATGTTTAGGATTTACTGGAATCCATAGGATGTGTTACCTAAGACTGAACAAAGAAGTCACGCAGTCCATACACGTTTTTGATTGGGCGCAGAAGAACTAGCATGGCAGGGTGTATTTAAAGGGGAAAATGGGAACCTAAAATAGTTACTTTACAATCACTGGCATATGCCATACCATTTTCACTCACCATGTTTAAGTCAAATCCATACTTGGTAGAGGCTCTCATGTGTAAGAAAAAGATCTCTCTTCCCTTAAGTCTCTCTCCCTTGGGATAATCTTAACTAACCAATTACCCCAGTCACCCAGTATTTCCCAGAGCACTCTATTAAAACTCCAATATAGATCTCATCTTTTTCATGATAATTATCCTTGTAAGTCTCCATCCCACTCATCCCAAGATAAGAATTTCTCCATCACAGGGACAGACTATTATTCATCTTTGTGTCTGTAGCCTTCAGTAGAGCAAGCTTCCATAAATGAGTGGGTCATTCAAGAAACAATGTTTTTCAATGAAAATACAATATTTTTACTTTATTCCATCTTTTATTCCTGGCCAACACTTCTCCTATTAATAGTATATTTAGAAAAATGTATCCCACAGAAGTAATGAAATCTCATGATGTGCTTGCTTATTGAAGGTGCACACTGAACACATGATCATGCATCAGAACAGCACAGGCATACACACATTGCAGCGGTACAACTAATCCTTAAAAAACAGAATTCTGAATTTTTCTCTTTCTCTGAAGAATTATTTTGAATGTATTTATTCCCATCCTGGAGAAAAGAGGGGTAGTATTTCCCAACACTATATTCATGGCCTACAGAGCATTAGCTCAGTCCTTCAAAGAGATAAAAATGCCTGCAAGTCATTTTTGTAGGACTTTGCTTTTTACCACTCTCATTGCATATGTCAAAAACCCATCCACCATATAAGGCAAATAAAACCGAGTATACTGAATCCAACAGAAAGCTAATAAATAGACTTCATCATTTCTATTTCAAGGTCATGACTACACAGTGAACAAGACATGCAGTGAAACAACCAGCAAGAACGGACTTGACATTATGCGGAGAGAATTCAATTTCACCTTCTGTTGTCATATGACACTGGTGTGTCCTTGTGATCAGACATTTTGTTGGGCTCATTTCTCCTGTGACATGTCCTCTGTTTCACTTTAAAAAGATGTTTTTATCTGAGATTTTTAAAAGAAAAATAATAGAATTTTTGAACAGCTTTAAGTTTACAGAAAAATTGAGCATAAAGTACACAGATGCCTCATATGCTCTCTCACCCACCTGCCTTATTATTAACATTTTTTTTTTACCTGAGTGTAGTACTTTTGTTACAATTGAGGAGCCAGCATTGATACATTATTGTTAACTAAATTCAGCAGCTAACATTAGGGTTTACTCTTTCTGCTGTAATTTTATGGGTTTTGACAAAGGTATGACATGTATCTGCCATTATGATATCCTCCAGATTAGTTTCACTGCTCCCTAAATATCCTGTGCTCCATCTATTCCGTCCCTGCCTCTTCCTCAGACCCTGAAGACTATGGATATTTCCTCCTATCTGTCTAGTGTTGCCTTTTTCAGAATGTCACAGACTTGGGATCATGTGGTACATAGCCTCTTTAGATTGGCTCCTTTCACTTAGCGCTATGCACTTAAGGTTCTACCATGTCTTTTTTGTAGCTTGACAGCTCATTTCTTTTTATTGCTGAAAAATATGCCACCGTATGGACCACAGTTTCCTATTGAAGAACATCTTGTTTTTTCCCAAGTTTTGACAAATGTTAATAAAGCTTCCGTAAGCATTCATTTGCAGGCTTTTGTGTGGACATGTTTTCAACTCATCTGGGTAAATATATGGTAAGAGCATGTTTTATTCTGCAGGAAACTGCAGAATGGTCTTCCAAATTCGCTATACAAATACTTAATATTTCACTCCATTCTATTGTTTGCCTGGTTTCTGAAAAGAATCTGGTGTAATTGTTATCCTTCCTCTTCTGTATGGGTAAGGAGTTTTTCTCTCTGGCTTCTTTCAAGATTTTCTCTGGGACTTGATTTTTTTGTGGTTTGAATGCAATATACTTATCTTTAGATTTTTTGGTATTAACTCTGTTTGGTATTCTCTGAGCTTGCTGGCTCTGGCTCTGTGGTTTGGCACTGATTTTTGGAAATTAACAGTTGTTGCTTCAAACAATCAGTCATCGTTTCAATTCTTCCTTTCTCCCTTCCTTCGCTTTCTAGTCTTCTCACTATTTATCTATCACATCTTTAGTATTGTGCCACAGTCCCTGGATATTTTGTTCTGTTTCTTTTTTGTTGCTGTTCTTTTTTTTCTCTTTACAATTTAGGTTTTGAATTTTCTATTGATACTTCTTCAAGCTCACTGATATTTTTCCTTTGGCCATGTCCAGTCTATTGATAAGCTCATGAAAGGTATTCTCCATTTCTGCTACATTTTTTTTTCTAGCATTTTTTTTTTTGACTTTAAAAAAAAATTTCAAAAAAAATTTTTTTTGAGAGAGAGAGAGACAAAGCGCAAGCAGGGGAGGGAACAGAGAGAGGGGCAGACATGGAATCTGAAGCAGGTTCCGGGCTCTGAGCTGTCAGCACAGATCCCTACACGGGGCTCAAACCCACAAACCATGAGATCATGACCTGAGCTAAAGCCAGACGCCTAACCAGCTGAGCCACCCAGATGCCCCTCCTTTTGACTTTTTATCAGAGTTTCCATATCTCTGTTTGTATCACACCTCTGCTCTTTTATGTTGTCAACATTTCCCATTAGAAGCCTTCACTTTTTCACGGTACTTTTCTCAAATTCCTGGTCTGATTATTTCAATATCTCTGCCATATTTGAGTCTGATTCTAATGCTGTATCTGTCTCTTCAAACTGTTTTTTTTTTTTTGTTTGTTTGTTTGTTTTTAACTATATCTGCAATTTTTTGTTGAAAGCCAGGCATGCTGTTCTGGGTAAAAGGAACTGAGGTAAATAGGCGTTTGGTGTGTGGTTTATGTTTATCTGCCTAGGGGTTAGATTGTGTTTACTGTTTTCTATTGCTGTAGTTATCAGAGACTAAAATTTTCCCTGAGGTTCTTGTTTTTATCTCCCCAGCTCTCTTTGGGGAGACAATGTAGGCATCTTAAGATCTGAGGTGTGTGGCTCCTTCCCCTGTAATCCTTTCTTGTTACTTGCTACGGGTGTGGTGGTTATGCCTGGGTGAGGGAAAGCACTGGAACGCTGTGATTAGGTCTTAGTCTTCGAGGGAGCCTGAATAAATGGTTGTGGTACTATCATTTTAAAAAAATCTTTGCAAACTTGATAGGTAAAAAAAAAAGTGTATGCATTTTTTCACTGCATTTTAAACATTTCTTTGACTTTTTCTCACTGATTTACAAGTTCTATATTTACTAAAAGATTACTCTTTTGTTACATATAATATGGTATCATTTACCTTGTTTTTCTTTTCTTTTTTTAATGTTTTATTTATTTCTAGGAGAGAGAGAGAGACAGCGTGAGCAGGGGAGGGTCAGAGAGAAAGGGAGTCACAGACTGAAACAGGCTCCAGGCTCTGAGCTGGCAGTCAGCACAGAGCCCGACGCGGGGCTCGAACCCACAAACCGCGAGATCATGACCTAAGCAAAAGTCGTACGCTTAACCGACTAAGCCACCCAGGCGCCCCTCATTTACCTTGTTTTTCTATTTTATTCTGTGGTGTGTATCACTTTTGAACCTAAACTCTAAAGAGACCGAATGGATGGTTTTGTGTGATAAATAAGTCTGAAGGAACTCAAGTTGAATATAATGAGTTAGTGAACGTTATAAATTGAATATCAAGATGATGGATGAAACGATGGAGTGTTAACCATATGGAAGGTAATTTACCATCAGCATATAATGAAGTCCCCTTCTCCCATGTAATGAAGTGTTATAAAGTAATGAGAATAGCAAACTACAACTACATTCAATGATATGAAAAAAAATCTCATATGAAGATGTTGAATACAAAAGAGTGCATACTGATGGTTTCTATATAAATTGATGATTTATATAAAGATTAAAAGTAGGCAAACATCTATATAGTATAAGAAGTTACTACTGATACAGTAATGACTGGAATGGTCACCAGCGGGGCTCTGGGATCCTGGTAATTTTTTTTTGTTTTTTGTTTTTTTATTTTTTATTTTGTTGTTGTTGTTGTTTTGTTTTTTTTGTTATTTTTTTAAACTGGATGCTTGTTACGTGGCTGTGTTCAATTTGTGGAAATTCAATGATACTTGTACTTTCTGCAATTATTTGTATGTATGTTATGGTTTAATAAAAAATTGAGATACCTGTCCCTTGACCTTATGCAGGGTTTCACTACCTCTTTCCCAATAAAATGTGCCAAATTGGTATCCTCCGTAGCATATCTGCAGGAATATCTGTAATTATAGTCTTGTGCTTTATAGTTTGTGGTACAAAGAATATTCCTTTTTAGTACTGTCTCCAAAGTATAACTAGGCAACTGTGGGTCTTCCAGGTGAGAGGAAGGTTGACACATTTTATACGACCAATTCCACCTCTCAGGGCACGCATCTGAATATGCCCAGAATTCAAAGGGCCTATGTTCCCTACATTATAGCGCTTTGGATTTACTATCAAAATCAGTGTTAACCAACTTGGTGGGGGAATCCTTTCGCCACATATACCTATATCAAATCACCATGTTACACACCTTAAAATAACTTACAATTTTGTCAATTATACCTCAGTAAAGCTGAAGAAATGTAACAAACAAACAAACAAAACAAAACAACAACAAAGTCAATTTAAAGGATGTAAGCTGGACCCACAGTCGTGGCGACAAGCGTGGCGGGACCCAGAACAGCACCGCTGCTTCACTGTAGGAACCTCCACTAGACTTCCTTTCTTCTTCTGTGATGATTTTATTTCAAGAACCTCATGGCTCCTTTCTGTTATTGGACATCAGTCAGAATCACCAAAATCTAACCAAATAGGTCTTAGCAACTCTGGATCTTATGGGACTTCTTATGTAGATCCACCACCTCTTCCCTCAGACACCTTTAAACTTGGCATTTAAAAAAATTTATTTATTTTGAGAGAGAGTGAGAGCATGTGAATACACATGTGTGAGTAGAAGAGGGGCAGAGAGACAGAGAGAGAATTCCAAACAGGCTCTGTGCTGTCAGTGCAGAGCCAGACGCAGGGCTCAATCCCACCAACCATGAGATCATGGCCTGAGCCAAAATCAAGAATTGGATGCGTAACCAACTGAGCCATCTGGGCACCCCAAAACTTCACATTTTAATAAAATCACACACACACACACACACACACTTGCTTCACCAGACTGCTTCATACTAATTTATTTGAAGAAAAAGCTGTACAGAGAGCTTAAACATATTTTCTGGAATTATAGGACCTATGTAAAGAAGAAAGATAAGAAAACTTCCAAATGAATTACTAATTCTCTTTGACTCTGTTGCTTCCCACTGACAAACTGCTCCTGCCTCAGAGCCTCGATTGTTACCCTGAATATAATGAGCTTCGAAATTAATTTGATACCCCTAAAACATTCCTTAAGCTGTGTCCCAAATCTACAACTCTTGACATTTCCATCTGGGTGTTGTGTTGTCAGACTGAGCATGCCCTAAATCAAGGTCAGTATTCCAAATCTACACCTAACTTTTAGAAAATTCCTTTGCATATTTCATATTTTCACAATTTCTCAATTACTTGGTTCAAAATTTCAATTAAGTTGTATCCTATGAAATGCTACACTGAAGCACTGAAGACACACTCTTTGCTCTTTAAGACCATGGTCTGGCAAATATTAAAACAAGTATTCTGAAGGTAGTGTCAATGAAACCATTAAAATGCTAATATGCAACCCGAAGTCCTAGCCAAAACAATCAGGCAAGAAAAATACATAAAAGATATCCAAGTCAGAGTGAAAGAAATAGAATTGTCTCTGTTTGCAAATGACATGGTTATAAATAAAAATTCCTAAAGAGTCTACCAAAAAACTTAGATTTAAGTTTGTTGAAATTTAGCAGATTTGTAGGATAAAAGTCAATATACAAAAATCAGTACTGTTTTTATACACTAACAAAGAATTCTTTTAAAAAAGAAATAAAGAAAACAATAGTATTTACAATAGAATCAAGCACAACAAAATACTTAGGCATAAATTTAACCGAGGAAGTAAAAGACCTGTACACCGAAAACTAACGGTGATGAAATAAATTGGAGAAGACACAAATAAATGGAAAGATATTCTGTGCTCATGGCTTGGAAAAATTAATGTTGTTAAAATGTCCATACTATCTAAAGCTATATATCTGCAATTTTTGTTGAAAGCCAGGCATGATGTTCTGGGTAAAAGCAACTGAGGTAAATAGCCATTCAGTGTATGGTTTATGTTTATCTGCCTAGAGGTTAGGCTGTGTTGACTGAACAGTACCTAAAGCTATCTGTAGGTTCAATGCAATCCCTATCAATATTCCAATAGCATTTTTTGTAGAAATAGGAAAAAAATTCCTAGAATTCATATAGAGCACAGAAGACCCCAAATAACCAAAGCAATCTTGAGAAATAAGTACAAATCTGGAGGCATTACCCTTCCCAATTTCAAATGATATTACATAACTACAGCAATCTAGAGAGTATAGAATGGAAATAAAAATAGAAACACCTACCAGTGGAACAAAATCAAAAGTCTAGAAATAAACCCACGTATACATGATCAACTAACATTTGACGAGGGACCCAAAAATACTCAAAGGAGACAAGATAGTTTCTTCAATAAAAGTCCTGGGAGAAATGGATATTCACACTGAAAAGAATGAAACAGACCTGTATTGTACGTCACTCACAAAAATTAACTTGAAATGGATTAAACGCTTAAATGTATGGCCTGAAACCATAAAACTCCTAGAAGTAAACATAGGGGGTGGGGGTGGGGCACCTGTGTGGCTCAGTTGTTTAGGCGTCTGCCTTTGGCTCAGGTCATGATCTTGAGCTCTGTGCCGACAGCTCAGAGCCTGGAGCCTGCTTCAGATCCTGTGTGTGTGTGTGTCTCTCTCTGCCCCTCCCCAGCTTGCACTCTCTATCTCTCTCTCTCAAAAATATATTAACATTAAAAAAAAAAAAAAAAAAAACCTTAGGGGAAAACTCCTTCCATGGGATTTGGCAATGATTGTTTGGCTATGATACCTAAAACACAAGCAACGAAACAAACAAAATCAACAAGTGATTTTGGGACTATATCAAACTAAAAAGCTTCTGCACATCAAAAGAAATGTTCAACAAATGAAAGACAATCTATAGAATGGGAGGAAATATTTGCAGACCATATACTGGATAAGGAGTTAATATCGAAAATACATAAAGAACCCATACAACTCAGTAACAGAACAATGAACAATTCAATTTAAAAATAGGAGATGATCTGATTAGACATGTTTTTCAAAGGTATCTAATGGCTAATGGATATATGTTATATATCATATATATATATGTGAAACATCGGTGCACTGTTGGTGGGAATGGAAACTGGTGCCCCCACTGTGGAAAATAGTATGGAGTTTCCTCATGAAATTAAAAATTGAACTACCATATGATCTAGCAACTTCATTTCTGGATGTATATCTAAAGGAAAAGAAATCAATATCCTGAAAAGTTATCTGCATCCCCTTGTTCATTGTAGCATTTTTTATAATAGGAAGATATGGAAATAACCTAAGCGTTGGTCAACAGGCGAGTGAATAAAGAAAATGTGGCATGTATTACATACACATACACACAAGCTGAAATATTTTCAGCCACAAAAAGAAGGAAGTTCTGCCATGTATGACAACATGAGTGAAACCTAAGGGCATTATGCAAAGTGAAACAAGTTTGAAGAAAGAAAAATCTTGTATGATCATTTATATGTGGAACTGAAAAAAATATAACAGACTCCTTGATAGAGATTAGTGGTTTCCAGAGGCATGGAGTGTGTGTATGCATGAAGGTAATGGGTAAAGGTGGTCAAAAGGTAGAAACTTCCAGTTATAAGATAAATAAGTCCTGGGGATATAATGCCAGCATGGTGACTACAGTTAGTTGTGCATATCTAGAAGTGCTAAGAAAGTAAATTTAAAACTTCTCATCACACACAAACAATTGTAACTATGTGAGGTAATGAATGTGTTGACTAAACTTTTTGTGGTAATCATTTAGCGACATATACATATATCAAATTATTACGGTATATATCTTAAGTATATGTCTATTACATAGTATATGTCAATTATATCTTAATAAATGGAAAAATTAATTTAAAAAATGGTAATATATGTAACAACAAGACATTGTATGTGGAAGCTATAAATATCATAACTATTTTCACTATTTTGTGATGAAGATTTGTTCAATTTAAAATCAGGAAGAATTCAAAGAGTATTATTTTTATTTTGAACTTTCTAATGAAGTACATTTCCATTTTCTGTACTTAAGTATTTGTATTCCGGAAGTCTTTTTTGAAGTACATGGCATGCATCAACTCCAAAGTTGGGAATACTTGGGAAAACTTGGAAACACTTGGGAAGCAAAGAAGTTGATCTAATTGTTTGTTTATTTGTTTGTTTGTTTGGAGACAAAAAGGGACAGAAAGTTGCAGAGAGAGAAGGAGAGAGAGAAATCTCAAGTAAGCTCTGCGCTCTCGGTGTGGAACTGATATGGGGCTTGAACTCATGAACCATGAGATCATGACCTGAGCCAAAAACAAGAGTGGGATGCCTAACCAACTGAGCCCCAAAGTGTCCCAAGTTAAACTAACTCTTGATGCTTTGTGCTGGAAGGCCACTAAAAATTACTAATTTTACTACCCAAAGGAAAAAAGGACAAAATTGCCTTTTCTCCACTATATTTCTGGCTAAGGAATTCCAATCTGGACTTGAATTAATCATTCCTCTCATTTAAGGCTGGCAATAATATTTAGTTAAGTATTAAGAAGTTTTTACATTGAGATTTTATTTTCCAGTTGTTTCCACTTTGGTCATACAGAATCCAACATGGGGTAAAAGAATAAGCCTCATTCCAACTCTATCTAATCAAATTTCCAAAATAGAAGACACTTTTCTTGGGTCTTCTTATCCTTAAGGCCACTAATCTCTTTAATAATTTCACAATTATTTTTAATCTTGTTTTTTTACTTTGCCCCTTTACCATTCACCTCAACTACAGTTCCACCACATATTTTTTTAAATATGGTTTCTAGAACTGGGCCCAAAAGTCTAAAATTGAGTTCCTTAGCACTGTGACAAGTGTAATTTTTCCTTCAGTTGAATTAGTTCCTAAAATTCTATTAATACAGACTAAGACTATGTTGGCCCTTGAAAGAGCTTCATTAAAATACTGGAACATTAAATACACAGTTAACATAAATCCCAAATTATCTTTGACATTTACTACAATTTAGTGTATTTCTCCAATTATCTTCTTGAGTAGTTAGTTTTTGACAGTTCTATGTGGAATCCCTGAATACTGAAGAGTCCTTCTTGGGGTTAGTGACTTTATTTTTCCTGGAGTAAACACAGGCATGCTCAGAGAAAGCTAGATTTATTTCATAATGGTATTAAGTACAATAGAATGATTGTATGTTAAGTGACCTCATGGTTTTTTTAAAAAGTAAAATCATGTTACATGTATTTTCTATATCTTCTTCACGTAGAGATTTATGTAATATAATATTTTAAAATAATTTTTAAAGTATATTTTAAAGACTCTGAGCTGCTATCTGAGATTGTCCTTTCTCCACTATATTTCTAGCTAATGGCTTCCAACCTATTTTTGATTAAATAAATGCCAGAGTAAAACCAGATCAAATCAAAGCAAACCAAACAATGCAATGTAGCAGATACTCGAATTAAGAAAGGCTTCATGAGGATTAACTGTTCTCTGTTATATTTTTTATTGAAGGTTTTAATGGGAGGATTGTACAAGAAGAGATAAAATGAAAAAAATCTACAAATAATGCTATTAAAAGAACTCCATTTCTGGTTTTTGAAAACAAAGATGTTTTCTATATTGATGAAGCTAAAATCAATCCAGAAAATGTAATTACATGACTTACAAGTCTTTCAATTAAGTTGTGTTCTAAATCTGTGAAATTTGAGTAGAGGTTTTTTTTTTTATTCTAATGGGAATATTGATGTCTAGACTTTTAAGACTTATAGTGGTCAGTTAATATTTTTATAATTAGTCTTTTTGAAACCAAAAGAAAAACAAAGGCATTCGTTGTGATCTCTTTAATGTCCTAATAATTTATGTGAACTAGTTTTATCGACATAGTTATAAAAATTGCATATTGTTCTTAAAATAGTAATAGGTTACACGAAATTATTCTATACGAATCTAGGAGATAGCACTTACTGGAGCAGCAGTACTGGAACTGGCCCTTTAGGGTTCATATTGTATAACCACACCTGACCACGGTGTTCCCTACGTGGTAGCTGGGGGCCCCTAGATCAGGGATGTGTGACCTACAATGCTTTAAAGATGGCGTGAACTCCGGGCTTTTGAAAACAGTAAAATGAATGAGAAAAGAATATTCAAAAACCATGAGTAAAATATACTAGTAAAATATACCTATAACAAGACACCTATAAACACAGCTATATCACATACGCAATATTGCTAACCCTTTATGCCTTCTTTTTGCAGAACAGAGGCATGGAGTGAGTGTCTTACTCTTGCCATAGCTGCTTTCTTTCAGGGGAGCCACTCTACTCCTCTGTTGCTCCCCTGCCTTTGAGAATCAGACTATGGAGTAGGAGGTAGTTGGTTCAGGCCACTACCAGCCTTGTGTACGTGGGCACATAATATAAATCCCATAACCACCTGTATTCCCCCCCCCCCCCCAGAAAACAAATGTGTATTCATGCCTGTCTTAAAGGGTTTGTGGCTACGTTCATAAAATGCCTCCACTGGATGTGAATTTTAGGACTCAAGGACTATGTTTTAATCAACATTTCACACAGGACAATGTCTGGCACATGTTGGCACAGAATAAGTGGTATTCTTACGTGATGCTGCACATTGTATGAATGGTGCACGCTGAGGTATGCTGTTTTTCATGGGGTTCAGATATGGCTTTTGAAGGAAACAGTGATGAGTCATCATACTGGCATGTGGCTACAGGACTGACCCATTTACATAAAAAAGCTGGGGACAAAGGCTATCCCTCAGATGGTTCAAAACTTAAGTTTCAGAGGTCAATAGGGAATAATCCCTTTGAAGAGGAGAGTCAACACAATCAGATCATCCCAGATGTACTAGTTGATGATTACCAAGGAAGTCCATGTTATAATTCACCTATTGCCTAAATCTAAGAGGCAGATTCCAAGTTCTAAAATAATAGCCTAAATAAGAATGGGAAGTGTAGGGGAAACGAAGAGTTTAGAAATAGAAGATTGATACTAAGAGATCCCACAGATAAGCTTCCTCAACATTTGCAACTGCCATCATCGGCACCTACAAGTTGAATAAGGGAGATGAATTATATACATTCAGGGTGGTCTCTCCCTCTGGGGGCTCCTTAGGATGATTTTCTAATTGGAAGCCCAGTAAAGGGTGCAGCAGGGGACCTGAGGAAATCATTCACATGTGCTCCTTGCTAAGAGGAGAGACACAGGACTGGAGCACGACTCACACTAGCTAGAGCGAAAACAACTATGTACAAGTCTGTCTGCAACAGGGCCATACAGAGGGTGAGGAAGTAGTTGAGTAACTCGCAGGCAATGGCGCAAGGGAGTGTGCTGAAGTGGGATCAATTTACATGCTCTGTGGGCTTGAGTTCTTGCCGTGGAATGGATGTAGACAATTCAGGAAGTCATGGAATAAATCATGAGAAATGCTCTGGAGTTCCCGGGAGAATGCTGGCCACGAAAGCGGAACAGGGCCAGCGCTGGGCTGCCAGATGTCCAGGGGCGTAAGGTGGATAAACACAGAAACAATGTATCGACTGGTTTCTAGAGATTGCTTAAAACAAACAAATAAGCGAGCAAAATGCCTACTTCATATTCTTGCCATACTTAGGCACGTGACCTCATAATCCTTTTTCACCAGGAGCACAAAACTCAAGCTGAATATTGAGCAGAGAAACCAGTTAATTCTCAATTCTAATCTTCTAGAAACTCAAAGAGAGAAAAATTCAATGTAGAATTTAACGATAGCATTGGATCTGAAATGGAAATACATACATATATAAAGAAATCTTTGGAGAGAAGATCTATTTTGGTCTGATCCTGAAGGTAGATGAGAGGAATATTTTAAAATATTCTCATCAATCTTGATTTATCTCATGCTTTGATCCTGATATTTATTCTAATAATACTTATGAAATATTATTCTCTAATGCCTCGCCTGCTTGTGTTTATAGAAATATATAGAAGACAAAGACATAATATTAGAATATAAAGAAATATATGAGATTAGACATGTTTTCTTGTGAATGCTCACAACCAGTGTTGAATTCTTAATGCAGAATTTTCTGGTATTTATCAAGGACATTCATTATTTGTCACTCTGGGTCACACAGTTTATGCAACACTGCTTTGTTGCAGTCTTTTTTCTTTCAAGGATATAAAAGTATCAGATTCCTCAAATGCCTAGAGTGATGTCACAGTGGAAAAATGCACAGCTTTATAAATTAAACTTGACATGACTGAATTCTGGTCATCTTACACAAAAGTGGCGATCTTTCCTTAACGAAATCACCATGATCTGTGGAAGGGTGATGGGGTTACCTCGCGCTTCCCTCACTCGTTCAGGCCTCCTTCACTTTCCAAAGGCTCAGCTTACGAACTGGAGAGAACGTGTGACTTGTGCTTACCACAGGTCTGTGGACGTCCCAGAATGCTCTCTCTTGGCTATCGAGGATCTTCCTTTCGATCTTGTCTCTCTTCTTGTCCACTCTGTCAACAAGGTAACAATGGATAAGAAGTGCCATTAATTGCAGCACCTCTTCGGACAAAAGGCCACAACCTGAACAAATCTTCCGAAAGACTCACAAGGACTCACTTTGCTTGTGCTTCTGCTTGCATAAAAATGAACTCCCACTTCCGGGCAAATGCTCTCTGCAGCCTGGCCAGGCTCTCCTGAAAAAACACACCGCAGGTGAGGACGTTCTGGTGCTCATCGTCACTACCCTCTGCTCACTTATCTACCTTATGAACTTAGCAAGAAAATCAATATAGAGCCTCTAAAGTAGTAAGTGTACTCAAGTTCTGAAGGATGAGTCATGCTCACTGAATATAGCTCATCCTCATATTAACAGAGAAAACAGGGAAACATATCACAAATATTAACATATCAAATATTTATGAATAGCCGTCTGGAGAGAATACAAGTAAACATCTAAAATACTAAAATTACTTTGGATGAAAAAAGTGCTCAATACTAATGCATTGGAGTTTCCTGTGCCCTTTTTTGTGAGGAACAGAAAAATGATACATTTTTACTATTGATTCAGTCAATCTATCCAGTTCTTGACAAGAATGTAGACTCTCGGCTCCTACTGCCATTTCTAGTCAGTGCTTCAAAGTCAGTAATCACAACAGCAATCATCTGAACAAATTACATCAGATTAATTTTATCTGCTGTTGGTGACTGACCCGAAGGTTCTGCAAAAATCATTTACCCAAAGCGAATGCTCTTTATTTCTCTAACTTTGGATGTCTTCACTATATGCACGACGCATCTAACGTTTTCACACTTGAGTTTAGCAAGTAAGACATACTTCTCTCTTCTCCTGTGAGTTTGTGTGTGTAGAAGTTTACCATCCCTGTTACACATGAGTTTAGCCTCACTCCTTCCACCTTGACCCAGAGTTGACCTCCTGGGTCTACACTGAGGGCCACGTGACTCTCCTCAGGTGCAAGGGAACAAAGAAGAAGACCAGGGCTAATGTCCTTGCTAATGGTTGCTTCTGACACAGTTTGCATACTTTGTCCTTGAGATAACGGCTGTTCCCCTGAAACTCCCCTGCAACCCCCTTGAAAATAACAAATGTCCTACACACTCGGGATCAGGGCTGCTTCCTTTATCACTTTGTTGTCTTTTTACAATAACTGCTCAATTCTGCTTCTGTACTGCCCGCTTGCCTGCTTGCTGATTAGAAAAAGCCCTGAGTCCTTGGGTTCGGGGCCACACATCTAGAGAGTTCTGTGTTACTCTGTGCGGTCCTGGCCGGTAATAAAGACTCCCTGAATTTGGCTTCAGCGGCTTCAGTTGGTCTCTGTGTCTCTCAGCATCACACCCCCAGTGTGAATAATGTGAGGAAGCAAGCAAGTCAGGGATGTGAGCCATTGTGATGCCCGATTCCTGGGAATCCAGTCTTTAAAATCCAGGCACGTAGAAAGTCAACAGAATTCCCAGAAATGTCCGTGGCCTTATTCCTGTTCATTCTATGACTTCCTTTGCCAGAAAGTCCTTAGTACTTACAGCTTCATAGTCGGCTAGTTCCAGCCTTGCCTTGTTTTGCATTGTTCTCTTGCAGAGATAAACCGCTGAAAGGGGAAAAAAAAATCAATCACTTCATGCCTGCTTGTTAACATGAAGGCACTCACTGAAAATAAAAACAGTGTTATAAGTCAAGATATCTTGGTCTTTGCTGCTTCTTTCCAGTCATAATTTTCTATTTTTATATTTTTTGACAAAAATAAAGAATAGTAATGTTTTTACTGAAATTCAAACATAATAGTATTTATAAGAAAAAGATGTTCATGGGGAGGGGCTCAATTGGTTAAGTGTCCGACTTCAGCTCAGGTCATGATCTCATGGTTCTTGGGTTCAAGTCCTGTATCAGGCTCTGTGCTGACAGCTCACAGCCTGGAGCTGCTTCGGATTCTGTGTCTCCCTCTCTCTGTGCCTCTCCCCTGCTCACCCTCCATCTCTCTCTCAAAAATAAAAAATAAACATAAATTTTTTTTTAAAAGCACAACGATATGTTTAGAAAGTTAGTAACTATATATTTTTATTAAATAAGGGGGAGATAAAGCCTTTTAAATAACACATCAAATAAGTTTAAACATCTAGATACATAGATAACACCATTTTGTTAAAAGGAACTGCACAAAGAAGGGATCATTATGGGCACATTTGATTATTTCTGTAAACTTCCGTCAACTGAAAGAATCTCTTATCATAAACTGAAGGCTTCTTGGCATCCCCTTTTCTGCATTTTATTTTTTTATTATTTAAAAAAAATTTTTTTTAATGTTTTTATTTATTTNTCCACTGAGCCACCCAGGCGCCCCCCCTTTACTACATTTTAGAATCATCAACTGTTTTTCCAGTAGGAGACAGGAAATTATAACATCTTCCCTAACTAGAATACGATGACCTTTTCATTCCATTTTTCTGAGGACGCAGTGTCCTCACTGCCAGGAGAAGCCCTCCCGGGCAGCAGATTTCAGGACGGGTGCCGGAGGGAGGGGGGAGGTCACAGCAGCTCTGCCACTGACAAATCATATTTCTTTTGTTACCTCGGGATTATTAGCAACTCTTACGGCAATCAGGACAATCAGGGCCCTCTGGTACAGTCCTGATTTCCAGGACATATTTTTGTCATTTTCCATACTACAAGATATTTGGGTCTCATGAATTTCAAGATAAACTCTATATGGTAGATGCTGAGTAAATCTGATGGATGAGGCCTGTAAATATTCCTTCTTGTAAGGTTAGTTCTGGAGGTGCCTTTATAATTCCCACCACTGCACTAAGCTGTGCCGCCCTCAATTTTTGATAATGAAGTTCAGCTGGTATCACCGAGGAATTCTCTTACACAGAAAATCTGAGATCTCTGCAAACGCTGATGTATCGTCAATTTCTGCTCTCTAAATTTTCCATTAGGAAGGGCAAGGCAAAGGAGAAAGCCAACCACAGACCGATGTTAACATGACTACAGACACTTAAGAACCCGGGAGATGCTTTGAGAGCCTATCTTTCTACAAGCAACTATGGGAATTTTATTTTTCCACTAGCATTAGAGATTTTCAAAATTACTAACACTCAAAATTAGTAAAAGACAACCTTCAAAAACAAAAATGACGTGATGGGAAACATATTCCTACCTTCACTGGGTAAAACTAATAAGTAAAAGCAGGAGCAGAGTGATTGTTTTTTGATGCCTGTTCACTAAGAAGTGATGCATCCTTTAACATAGTTGTCCTTCTATGCAGATTTCTTTAATTCTCTAGGAAACAGAGTGGAGGCGTGGTCAGGCAGAACCAGGTAAGCAGTAATTCTTCCATATGCATTTGTTGAATAGGATCTTTTTAAAAGGAGCTATTTGGAAGTCAAATCTAAAGTGATTCCTACTAGTCTTTTTGGTAAAAAGGAAGAAGGAAAAAGGCCGGGTTAGCAAGTAGGGAACATTCTGGCTGCTGTTAAAAGAGTCTGCAAATACAGCTGTGACTGAAAGGGCCCAAACCTCACGGAATGAGTCTTGATACAGGAAGTATGTTGACAAGTGACCAATAAGATGATCAAGGAGGATTCTTTTATTCTTCATCAGCAGAGGGTGTCGGCATTGAACAGGATGCAGGTGAGAAAGGAGGTCTTAGAGAACCAGGGATTCATTTTCAATAGTTTTACACTTTATTAAAGATTTTTAAAAATGAGAGTAGTCATGTATCATCAAAACTATGGCTCAGGTCAAGTGGTTTTGTACTAATCCCTAATCATTGAAGGCACCAGAAGGGCCTTTGGGGTGTTATATATGTATGGACACAGGCCCAAGTGCAAGTGTGAATCTTCCTTAACAGAACCCTTGAGTATCTGCTGAAGTGCCAACATATTTTATTTTATTTTATTTTTATTTTTGAGAGAGAGATAGAGACAGCATGATCAGAGAGAGAGGGAGACACAGAATCTGAAACAGGCTCCAGGCTCTGAGCTAGCTGTCAGCACAGAGCCCGAAGCGGGGCTCAAAGCCACGAACCATGAGATCATGACCTGAGCTGAAGTTGGACGCTCAACTGACTGAGCCACCCAGGCGCCCCTGAAGAGCCATCATATTGAAACAACTTTAAAAAATCATTTCCAGCGTTCTATTTAAATATATTCCATCACTGAGAATTTAATTTAAACTTTTTTAAATTTCAATTTTAATATCACTTTGCAGTAGTTTGAGACCAGAGGAGACAGTTTTGAGGACTTAGGGTGAAACAAACAAGTAACTTAATAGAAAGATATGCCACTGAGTGGAGGAAAATTCGAGAAGGCCTAGCGTACCACTTTGGCTAAAATAGCTACGTAGGAAATACGTACAATCTGGCTTGAATATGCTTTAGGCGTCAAAGTTTCTAGATCACACATCTACTGAACATAGAATGAATGGTGGCATTAGTTTTTTTTCCATTTACTTTCATAAAGCTCTCCAAGGGAGAATAGTCTGTTGAACAAAAACCAAGGTCTATGACGGAAGTGTTCCGAGATGTATCACAGAGGTCTGTGAGAAAATCACAAATATCCCAATATGTAAACATTGAAAGGACATAAATATATAATTCACAAAGACTAGAAATATAATTGCCACATAAATATTTGAAAAATATCCGACTTGCAGCCAAAGTCATACAAATGTTAACATGTACTGCCGTAACGAAACTTTTTATCTTTTCAAGTTTACCGTGTGAGCAAATCCTTCCCCAGTTCCTGAGTGAAAACTCAAGCAGTATCTACATACAATCTTAGGCAAGAATGTCTAGCTTGAGTAATAGTCAAAGATTCATGTCTGGTTTAAAGTCCTGAGGTCTGTCCCTCTCCCTCAGGTTCTGTGGGGAAGAGAAGCATGCGTGTCTTCGTTGTTTGCTGACCAAAGCTTCTGAGCCTTCTGGAGTCGGAGGATAGGGAAGAAGGGGAGCAAAGGTGGGTGCTGCTGTTCTTCCTCGACTGATATCCGTGTGCTGATCTAGTGTTGCCATTCTCTGGACTGGGCAGAGGTTGGACGCTGATTATGTTTCTCATGTTACTCTGTAGGATGCTTCGGAGAAACCCCACTCTGCCATTGCTAGGCATCACCTACAGCCCTTGTTGGGGCTGATGTCTGCCACAGCCCTTGGACTGGACCTCTGGCCTCTCTCTCCAGTGTGTTTGTCTGTCCAGGCCGTTCCCTAGGACAGGACTGTCTCTCACATACAGCTTAGATCACATGCACTCTTTGCCCTGAAAGTAGACCACAGAACATAGCCACCTGCCTTTCAATTCCTCCATCCATAGCTAGATAGCCTGTCTCTTGCCCTTTGTAATTCCAAGGCCTGGAATTCATGATCCATTGTGTCCCCAGAAGGAGACGACTCCTGTCAAGCATTCTCAGAAATCCCTTGAAATTTGTCACTGGGCTTGAGGGGAGGGGCATCCCCCACTCATTCCTCCCACGTGAAACTGATGGGGCCCATGACCTCTGACCATCTAATAGCTACAAAACCAGTCTTTAAGCCAACATCTTATCCTTTAACGCACTCGATGTGAGCAGACAATTTGTATGTCAGTGTAGCAGAGCACTTTCACACCTGGTCTTGATCCACTTAACACTTGGGCTGGATTTCCGTATTGTAATACCTAGTTACAAAAATCACTTTCCACATTCATCAGAAGAGCAGCGTGTTACAGAGTGATGAGGTCTTTGGGGAAAAGACTTTGACAATGAGAAACAAAGCCTTAAAACATTCATGGCCATTGTACTTACTCTTCTGAGAATATAACCCAAGGAAATAGCACGAAAAACAGCAGAGATGTAAGCCTTCATGGTACGGAATATAGGAACACAGTGGGGCAAGGAATTCATGTGCTCGATGAAATGTTACATTGCCACAAAAATGATAAACCCAGAGGGGAGCCTGGATGGCTTGGTCGGTTGAAGGTCTAACTTTGGCTCAGGTCATGGTCTCACAGTTTATGAGTTCGAGCCCTACATCAGGTTCTCTGCTGTCAGTGCAGAGCTTGCTTCACATCCTCTGTCCCTTTCTCTCCTGCCCCTCCCCTGCTCATGTGCACTTTCTCTCTCAAAAATAAACATTAAAAATATATTTGTTTTACTTCAAAGTTGAAATCATTTGATTTTTAAAATCCTTATCCCTCATTGTAAGAGTTCAGACAGTACAGTAAAATATAAACATTAAAGAAAAAATCATTATGATCTCACTTCTGTCATTATTCTGGCACATATTCTGGATTTTCCCCTTACATCCACTAACATACACATGAACATCTATATTTAGATCAAAGCTTTATCTGCATCTATTTATTTAAAACATGTTAAAACTGTACTACGTATGTTGTCTTAAGAACTGTTTTCTTTAATATTCTATTATGGCTAACTTCATATCAATAACTGTTGTTCAGTAATATTCTTTTTAAAAAATTTTTAAAAAAATTTTTAATGGTTTATTTATTTTTGAGAGAGAGATAGAGACAGCATGAGCACAGGCAGGTCAGAGAGAGAGGGAGACACAGAATCGGAAATAGGCTCCAGGCTCTGAGCTGGCAGCACAGAGCCCGACGCGGGGCTCAAACCCACGAACTGTGAGATCATGACCTGAGCCGAAGTTGGATGCTTAACGGACTGAGCCACCCAGGCGCCATCCTAACTGTTGTTCAGTAATATTCTTAAAAATTATCTCATGACAACCCATTTATTATTTATTTAATGAGCCATTATTGTTGGACACTTGGATTATATCTTTTGTCTTGCATTATTTAGTAATATTTCTGGAAACATGTATATGTATATATATATATATATGTTTGTATGGCTGTATGTTTTTTAGATATTTGCTAATTTCCTAAAGTACTATTGCTGCATAAGGGTACACAACTTTCAAGTCCTTTGATCTGTAGAACTAAATTCCATAGAGTTCAGGCGTGAGTATATCTTATAGCCTCTTCAACTCTGGAGAGTCCATTTTCAGCAAAGCAACCAGAGTTATTCCCTTAAGACTGAAATCAGATTTTTGGGGCACCTGGGTGGCTCAGTCAGTTAGGCTCCTGTCTTCAGCTCAGGTCATAATCTCACGGTTCATGAGTTCAAGCCCTGCATTGAGCTCTATGCCGACAGCTCAGAGCTTGGAGCCTGCTTCAGATTCTGTGTTTCCCTCTCTCTCTACCTCTTTCTCTCACACTCTCTCTCTCTCGCTCCCTCTCTCAAAAATAAATAAATATCTTAAAAAAGACTCTGACTTAAGAGAAATTCAAACTTCCCATTTTTCCAACTACTTCCTGTCTCACCTCCAGGTAAAAGCCAGAGTCCTTATCCGTCCATTACTTTATCCTGGGACCTTGTTTCCCTCTTCCCTCGCGGTGCCTGCGTCCCTTCAGACCCGCGCTCCTTTTCTCCCTCCTCTTCTCCCTCCGCAGGGCTGAACTGGCATTTTCCCAGTGACCCCCCCTCCCACCCCAGCCCCTTTCCCAACATCCTCCTCCACACAACTTCCTACCTCCTCACACACAACTTGTGCAGAGAGATGGGCTGGTGGTGGTGGCCCATGTGTCCCCTTGGCACATAGTAGGTGCTCAGGACATACTTGTTGAGTAAACACGTCACTAAATATTTCCTGACCGTTTGGGTACCTTTCTTCTCTTGTGAATTAGCTATTCATGACTTTGCTAAGTTTTCTCTTGGGGGATTTGACTTTTTCTTATTAGACTTAATTTTTAGATATCTATGCAGGACATGTAGTTCTCCATGTTGTTTTGAGAAGTTTAATAAATGATACGGATGATATTGAGTATACTTCAGCAAACATGATTTCGTTTTAAATCATATACATGTATGTGCATATGTATACACACCCAGCATTCATGTAGTACACGTTCAGCATCTTGCTTTTCTTCCTCAACATGACATCACTGAGCTTCACACAGGCAGTTTTCCAGTTTGTATCTCTTAACTGCTCTCTGCTATCTTAGGAACGCAGCACACATTGTTGAAGCCATACGCCCATTATTAAATACTTGGGCTGTTTTCCTTTTGTTTTTCCCTTTCTTCTCAGTTTTCTCGAAACACAATTGACACACAGCCCTGTATAGGTCTAAGGTGTATAGTATAATGATTTGACTTACCTAATTATGAAATGATTACCACCTTAAGTTCAGCTAACATTCAAAAAAAAGTTTTTTTTTTCCCTAGTGATGAGAATATTTAGGATCTGCTCTCTTGGCAACTTTGAAACGATGCCAACAGCAGTGTTCGCTGTAGTCATCATGGCACACGTCACATCCCCAGGACTATTTATCTTGTAATTGGCCGTTTGTACGTTTTGACCCCCTTCCTGCAAGTCCCCCACCTCCCACCCCTTGTCTCTGATCTTTTTCTATTTTCCTAGGACTCTGTTGTTGTTGTTTTTTTTAACATTCCATATATAAGTGAGAAAATGCTTTCATTTTTTGGAGCTATTACAAATAATGATTCCATATAGGCTTTCATTAGCATATTTTCTTGGAATTGGTAACAGGGGGGTGTGGGACGGGCACAGTATGAATTTT
The DNA here is from genome assembly GCF_008692635.1 of Crocuta crocuta. Lineage (NCBI taxonomy): Eukaryota > Metazoa > Chordata > Mammalia > Carnivora > Hyaenidae > Crocuta > Crocuta crocuta. The sequence goes on from NW_027529596.1 coordinate 3,477,837, forward strand.
TTAAGACACCGCCAAACTTCTATCCATTATGCCTTCCCACAAAGATGCTAATATCTTCACCTTCAGGCCAGACTTGATGTTTTGCCAATCTGGCTTGAGAGGTGTGTTCAGGTACAACCCTTTGATTGTGTTTATCTGTTTTCTTATATCTCCACTGTTTGCACATGAGAGGTTTTAATGAGAAAGATGTCTATGAATCTTCACTAATCAGGCTGTATTTAATTCTTTGCTTCACCACTTCCTTTAACTGAGAGAGTCAGCATGGTTTGCTTATGCTCCTTGCAGACAGATTTTATTGGGTTTTATTTATGACCTAATCTAACGATACCTGTTATTTTAACAGATGAACTTCAATTTTACATTCATTCTTGTATCAGTTATGTTTGTTATTCCTTTTTGTATGTCTTCATCTCTCTCTCTTCCATCATTGTAATTTCTTTGTTGTCTACCTTTTGTGACATGGAATGAGTTTTCTTTAATTCCTCTTCTAATAATTTAGAATAAAACTTGTTACCATTCCATTAGTGGCCATTCTCATATGTTTAAATAAACGTCTAATACATTTTTCTTGAATTTTAGTTGCAAAAATTGAATACTACCTAGTGCTGACCCCCATAAATGATGAAGAAAATAATGTATCTTCACTCCCTGCTATTTTTCTAATTTTAGTGACTAGAGTTGACTGTATGCTCTCTTACAGTTTTATAAAAATTAATTATAGTGTTCAGATTCCATTTGGAAATTACTTTTTTCATAATTATTTAGATCCTGTTGCTTTGCACATTTCTTTTTAAATCTAAGTTTGCAGAAAGTATTCTATCACAACTCAGATCTTCCAGAAAGGAGGGCTATGACCCATTGTGGCTACCCTTTCTATTTCTGGCTTCCTCTGGAGTTTGCTCACTCTTTTTGGAGTGAGGCCCCTGCACTGGTGAAGCTGACCCAGAGGATCCTGGGTTTGCTGTGGCAGCTGTCAGCCCGCAATGCAGCAATCCTGCAAGGAGCCTACATTCCCCTCTCCTCCAGTCTCTCCCCTTTACTCTTAAGCTTGCTTCCTAATCATCTGAGAGCCTGAGCTGCTTTATGAAATCCACGTCAGAGACAAAACGTCAGACAAGGCATAGGTCTGTCTCTTTGAGTGCTGTGTTTAAGCCTAAGAAAACTTAATCCAAGACAGGGCAAGACTTTCTCTACCCTTCCAAGACTTGCTCTAATCTCCCACCCCCATGGGTTGATGACTCATTAATGAGGTTGGTCTGAATTTCACCCAATTCCTTAAAGCTGCCCTAATTTCTTGAGAAAAGAAATTGCAAGTCTGATATCTCCATCTTCCTTTCATTTGGCTAATTTCTATTGATTCCAGAAAGAATCCATTTTCCAAGTGAGTGATATGTGGTGCCATTCTCCAATTTCCACACTATCCTAAAAGTTCTTTCCATTCTTGTTTTCTTTTCTGTCCTTTTTAGTTTATGCAGGGGCAGTGGGAGCAGTTTTGGAAGAAGTCTTGGAAGTATAGTGTGGAAGCCAGTTTTTGCTTCTTACATCCACCCCAAGATGCAAATATGTTTTGTGATTGTATCTACAAGTATGAAAAGAATCAGAGCTGTGGACTCCTATCTCCTCCTAAAGGAAAAGGAAGTGTTCTCTGATGATTCTACCACAGAGACTGCTGCATCTTAAGGTGTTTACATGTATTTTCTTATCCAGAGCCTTACATCAACTATCTCAGAAAAGGTATTATCATCTTTATTCAATTGACAGCAAAAGTGAAATCCAACGAGATTAAGTCTACTTCCATAAAATAATAAGTAGGCAAGTCCGAGGATTATTGGGCTTGTAATCACACAGCAGACACTTATCTCATACAATATATGAAGTCCGCGACAATGAGAGTCCCACACTGGCTCTCAGAGAGTGTTAAGAAGAGAAGTCTTTTGCATCTGTTTTCTACGTGCATCCATTTTTCTTAATTTTGGAGACGGTTGCTCCTAAATGTAAGAACTATTACTGTCACTGTGAATCTTATTTTAATCCAGTTCTCTGGGCATTCATCCATTAATTATATTACAGATTGTATGCTCCAACCACTCACATTGCTAAAGAAATGAAACAGAGCTGTTTAATTTATATTTCTTTGTAAATATATCAATGTTTCCTAAAAGGTTTGATTGCTTTGCTAAGGCTAATGAATTTTGGTAATTTGTAATTCCGTATGTTGCTGTGGTTATTTTCTTCTCAAATTTACTCTCTCTCTCTTAAAAATTAGAGCTAATCATCATTATATGCTGACTCTGTACCTGCACATTTGCCTATTTGCTAAAATTTATTTGTTGTTCCTCAGTCAATACTTGTGATGTGTCCATGGTCATTCACAGCCATTCAGAGCAGCAAAACTTGAGTTTCCTGATGCACACGTTCCCAGTTGAGGTGGAACAGGGCAATGCTCTGCCTTCCGTTTCCAGCTCATTCTGTAAACAAGTGCCAATTCTGTGGCATTTACAGTGCCACCTTTTTTGCATTCTTGTGCTTTTTCTTGGTGACTTTGCTGTCTACAATGACCCCCAGGAATAGTGCTGCAGTGATGTTAGTGTTCCTAAATGCAAGACTGCTATGTGTCTTTTGAAGAAGACACGTATGTTGGATAAACTTCGTTCATGCATGAGTTAGGATGCTGTTGGTTTTAAGGTCAATTTTATATATATATATATAAATATAATAATGTAATATAAATATATATAAATAAAGAATATATAAACATATATACATATATGAAATAAGGTATCTTTCAACAGAAACACACATAAAACAAGAGTATGCATTGATTCGTTGGCAAAAATGTTGCGACCGGAGACTTGTGGGGACTGAACCCTGTATTACTCCTAGGAGCATCAGCTCAGGGGCCACTAATACAGTATTTGTGGTAACTTTATGGGACGTGACTACCTCAAATAACAAGAACCGACTACATGTGCTTGTGTCTTTTTCTCTCTGTCGGAGAGCAGTGAGGTAAACAGCTGTTTTCTGTGATAACAAAGATAACCCACAACAGTTTCAGAAGCTCTGTTGGTTACCTGCAGTAGGACCTGACTTCCCGTTCTTTTTTAAGTTTAATTATTATCCCTGTTTCTTATACCAGTTAATAGATTTTTAAACCAATAATGTATTTTTAATGCAGCTTAATAAGAAACACCATAGTTTAACTTTTATCATGATATTTCAGAACGAATGTTATAGTGAAATATTAAATTTCAAGTCACTTTCCCATAATACTAGGTCAGGGGCACTTAATTTCTCTTTCTCTTATTTAAATTTATCAAAGGAAGCAATAGGTTCTGAGAATCAGCACCTTCTCCAAGAGTACATTAATAAATCATTCAGTAGGAATAGGAAACCTAACAGATAATCCCAAAGGGCTGTGTAACTTTCTAATAAATGAGTAATCTATATTCACTGAATTGGGATCAAAATAGTCATGGGGGTACCTGAGTTGCTCAGTCAGTTAAGTGTCCAACTCTTGATTTCGGCTCAGTCATGATCTCACAATTCGTGAGCCTTCAGTGCTCTCTGCACTGATAACAGGAAGCCTGCTTGGGATTCTCTCTCTCTCCTCTCTCTCTGCCTCTCTCCCACTCACAATTTCTCAGAATAAACAAATAAACCTTAAAAAAAGTCATGAGTAGTATTTTTGGATATCTGAACTTGGGTCTTCCCCACTCCCTTTTCTTGGTTTCTTAGGTAAAAGGAAAAAGATATAGGCAGTATGTCACAAATTAATGTTATAATCTATAAAAGGATGAGATTGACATCAGAAGTTACTGATAACTTGGGACATGAGACTCATGCTATGCCTATTGTCTAATCCCCTGATTATTAACGTGGAAAGACAAATTCAAAGATATCCTAGGAGAGACATGGGGTATAGTCGAATGAGCAATGGTCCGTGAGTTTTCAGATCTGGAGTCCTGCCCACCCTCATTAACTGTTGGGAAAAACCACAGCCCTAATGAGACTCCAATTGCTCACTTGTGTAACGAGTATAAAAATACTTGGTGCATCTATTCCACAAGACTGTTAGCATTGTAGGACATGATATATTGGAGAGTGCTATATTAACTCCAGAGGGAAAGTAATGTATGGAATTATTAGCTATATTGATTCTTAGGTTCACTGGAAAAATTTCTTTTTCAAGGAAATTACAGATTACTTTCACAAATGAAATATCCTTTTAAAAGCCTTGTTGGGTATGAGTTTCTATATAAAGGTTTTTTTTTTTTTTACTGAATAGGACACTGCAGAGGGCCCTTGAGTTTTCTTAGTATCTCACTTGTGAAGTGTCTCTTCCTTGCAGAACTACCATGAATTAGCACCACCAAGAATTTAAAATAATAAACTTAAGTACTTATGTGTTCTTACATCTGGAGTACACTGTCCAATGATCTTGAAATATTTTCCAAACTCTATGTTAAAATATACTTCAATTGTAAACATATGGCCAGTTTTGTTCATAACAGGAAACTTGGTGCCATTAAATTATATTTTTAATTTCATTATTCACTCTATTTTCTCATTCTTTTTACCCTTATTACCTCTCATTATCTCAATACTGAAACTCTATTAAAAACCAAGGAAATGATCAATGTTTTCTGTTAGTGGCTTCACCAGATTTCTGGGCCATAAGGAGAGAAAAAAGATAGAAAACAATTTTTAAAAATTCATTTATTTATTCAATTCAACAAACATTTACTAGATATGTGCTATGTGCCAGGCTCTGATCTTGGAGGTGGAGGTACAACTTGTGAATAAAACAAAAAGACAAGGGAACTATTCTCAATGAACTTACATTCCAGAGAAATGCAAAGTGAAGAGGCAGTCGAGAGGGCAAAAAGACAGAACTTCCAACTGCCCAAGTACTGGGTGATGGGGGTTAGAAGCCTGGATCTGGGTTCGCTGTAATACTGTCCTCTACCTGCAGGGGGCCACTCGTACCAATTACTCTTTGAGCCTTGGCTGGTAAGAAATGGAAAGGTGTTGGTTTTATAAAGATTTTAAGAATCTTAGGATGAGAGGGGTCTATATGCTGTAATTACATGAGGCTCCAAGGTATCTTCAGTTCCTGGAGAAGAACTGAATCTCTGCCTTCATGAGAAAAAAAAAAAAACAGAAGGAGAAGGAAAAGTGTGACAGATGTGTATGGATATTGGACACATTCCTCCATTCAGCAACTATTCATTGAATATTTGAGTACCAGTGTTCTTCTAAGCCCTGGGGGTAAAGTGATGAGCTCAGTGGTCCATCACCGCTTGTAGCTTACAGGGAACTGGTCTAGAGGGTGATGGGCAATGCATAGTACTATGAACAATGTAAAAGCAATGTCCAATATTTACTCAATACTTTCCACATTCCAGGAACTATGCAAACATTTCACGTATTTATCTTGTCCAAGTGGTGTAGCCACACCAAGCAGGTGCTATTAATTTTCCCATTTTGCAGATGAGGCAATGCAGGTAGGAGGAGCTTAAGTAATTCTTAATTGAGGCAAGAGTCAAAGGCAAGCACTAGACATCAAAGACCACTGGTTAATCACCAAGCTGTGATATATATGCGAAGCTCCAACTTGCACCGTCTCTGTGTCTCTCAAAATAAATAAATAAACTTTAAAAAATTGCTCAAGCTCATATGAGGTATTTGGATAGTAAATGAGAGAGAATGGACAGCACAATTTTTAATAATAATAATGCAATAGAAAAATAACACAACATAGTTGCGATGTTAATATGGCTGAAATATATTCTTTTTTTGTTAGGAAATAGCACACCTGTTTTCTGTTACTTATCTAAATAGAGAGGAATCTGATAGGACTCCACATAGTGATTTTGAAACTTGGACTCAGAAAATCTCTAGATGAGAGTGAATCTCAAAATGGCCCTAAGTCAGTTTTATGGCAACTTCTCCTGATGGACACTGGAGGTTGACAGATGGCTCAGGAACGCAGCCAATAGGGTAGGAAAAGCTGATTTTTAAAAGCAACTTGGCTAACCTACATGCAATTCCCTCTCAAAGTGTCCTTCCATCTCTTATTTCTTCACTCCTCCTATTTGCCAAACAAGAACTGGTTGAGGACCTTGGCATCCCCGCCCCCTCTGCACTCTGGCAAGCCGACCCCTCCACCTCTATCAGCACTGCATAAAGTAGGCTTAATAAATGAAACCATCTGCTTCCTGACTGACAGGACCACAGTGGCCTCTGAGGTCATTTCTCTTCTATTTAGGAGACGATAATACTTATACAAATAAAAGCTTGAAAATAATCAGGGATATAAAAAGAGTAATGATGAAAATACTAGGAATAGCTAACATTTATCTAGCTCTTGTTCTGTGTCGGCCACCATGTTAATACTTTATAAATTAGCCAAGTAATCCTTCTAGCAACTGTATCAGGTGGAGGTACTACTGTTATCTTTGTTTTACAGATGAGAAAATTGGGCACGGAGAGTTAACTTGTTCAAGTATACAGCTACGAAGCAGCTGAACTGAAATTTGAACCCAGTCGTCTGGAAAGAACTACTCTCATCTGGAGAAATATTCAGTACAAACTCTGAGTCAAAGGTTATCCTAAAACACAGAGTAACTTGGAGAACAGTTTCATGGCTCTCCAGGCTGACATAAAAGGCCTAGGATGTTCAGGACAGTACAAAGTAAGAAGAGTAAATTAGCCTGATCAAGGCAGAAGAGGATTAGGGTGAGACAGAACTTTGCTAAACATCTAAGGACATGTTTCATTAACTCCTGTGAAGCTTAATTTTTGCTCTTTGACTCTACCTCTTCATTATATTTCTTTCTTTTTCTTGGGAACTTCTGATAGGTTCCCTCCACGGAACTTCCCCAGAAGTGTCGGGATTAAAGGATATTAGCAAAAGTTATGTGCTACATAACATAACAGAGCAGAGCTACAGGTCTGCAAATGGTAAATTATTCTAATTAAGGTTATAAGGAAATTAAGTGAACCAGACTGTTCCACAAACCCAAGAAAAACACACAATAGGTAAAAGGGCTTTGATGAACAGATGAGGCATCATTTTCAAAAGTCAATAAGTGATGCCTATTCCTAGGCGGATGACAAAGCTTTCTGTTCTTTCTGAGTCCAATTCCTGACAAATGGGAATTTTAATATATTTTTTCTGACTTCACATGATGGCTGTGAAAGCTGAAGGAAATTATCAATGTAAAGACCTTTTGAAAACGTATAAGGTATTAAAAAAAAAGAAAGCGTATAAGGTATTATGCAAATGTAAGATTAAATGTATCTGCCACGGAACTGATTACCAGCTTTTAGCCAAGTCTGATGAAAATTCTAAGTACACTTCAGATTTAAAGGAACATATAGTTTTTAGACATAAATTAAAATTTGACTTCATGACCTTGGCAATAATTCCATTTTAAATATTCAACAGTGTATTTATAGTCTAGATCTCTCTGTAATGCATACATTTCTTTAAGCTATGATTAGCCACACTATATTAAGAAATAAAAATATTTTTTCAAATGTAGGATTTAACATTATATTAAGTGAAATGTATTCATTTGTTCATTAATTCATTCGATGTGCGAAGTAAGGTTCTAGGCACTTGGATATATTGACAATTCAGTCAATGCTCCTAGTTGCCTCAATCCTTATGTTAAACTGGGAGGAGATGAATACATAGGTAAACAATAATTATGTTTAGTATTCACTATACATCTCATAAATAAGTGAATAACCACCATTACTTTCCAAGCCAATTTAGTGTCCAAGTTACTTTCATGTATCTCCTCTCCATCTTCTCTGCGCCTGACAGTAATGATGTGAGCTGCAGACATACATCCCATCTAGAACCTGGAGATGGAGAGGAAGATTCTAGGACAGGAATCCTCTGCTCATCCCTACTGTCTTCTGGACGAGAAGCTAACCACCTGTGACAGACGTATTGCTGACCCCACTCTAACACCTCTCTGTTCACTGAAGCTCCCCCTCATTTTCCAAACAAATCCCACTTTCTTCCATATTGAAGACCGCCCCACTGACCCTGAAACACATTTCCGTCCAGTGAGCAGGCTCACTCTTTACCTTTACATGTTTTAAAAAAACATTTGTTTCTTCAAACAAAAAATTATATGTTCCTTTCAATCTGAAGTGTATTTAGAATTTTCATCAGACTTGGCTAAAAAGCTGATAATCAGTTCTGTTGCAGATACATTTAATCTTACATTTGCATAAATGAATAAATAAATAAATAAATAAATAAGATGGAAATATAAGGTTCAGAATGGAAGAGTTTAGCTAAATTTCTCAGAGGTAGTAAATGGAAGAGGCGGGGCTCGGCTCAAGGCTTTAGGACAAAAAGATCCCAGAGACTCCATGAGAATACGAGTATTTTATCGGGTGCTGACCCTGGCAGTGGTAGTTTGTGGTAAAAATCCCTCACACCGCTGCCTTATTTGGTGTTCATATAAGTTAACTAAATCAGAGTACGGGAGTGCCTGGTGGCTCGGTCAGTCTTGATTTCAGCTCAGGTCATGATCTCACGGGTCGTGAGTTCAAGCTCTGCATCAGGCTCTGCACTAATAGTGCAGAGGATTCTCTCTCTCTCCTCTCTCTCTCTGCCCCTATCCTGCTTGCTCTTTTTCTCAAAATAAATAAATGAACTTTTAAAAAATTAAAAAAAAAATCAGAGTATGTATAATGTATCCTATAATTATATGTAAATGATTTCCTGAGCATACCTTATGATTCCCTCATAACACTTGGCTTCTGTTCTCTTTTGAGGTTCATAACAACTGTATCTCCATTTAGAATATGAAATTAAAACCAAGTATTCAAAATTGCTTTCATAAGTTTACGACTTTTGATGGACTTCTGACATCTTATAATTTTGTCCCTTAAAAATCTCTCTTGATGCTCTAAAACAAGGGCTTTTATGCCTGCTTAACTGTAGTTTCAAGCCCCATAGGACAAGCATAAAGGTCCTCATTGAAATTCAGAGATGGTCACCTCAGATGCTGCTGTTCACAATCCCTACATTGTTTTCTTCCTGCAAATTTGAGCATAGACAGTTGGCATCTTTAAAGCTAAATATAATGCATTGGACCACAAAATAAGTCCTAGGCATCACTCAAAAATTCACTCAAAAATATTTATTGAACACCTACTGAAACTCTGGCTATTGTCCTGGGCATAGGGAATACAAAGCGAAATAAGATTTAGCCCTCAGACTTTCAAGTGACTCACAATCCGGGGAAAAAGATGGCTGCCTGGCCCTCTCCTCTGGGCAAAGAAGGCTTCCTTCCCTAGGCTGGCATTAGGTTTGCTGAATCTTAAAGATTAAGCTGTACTAATCTAGCCATGACATTTTTGCATGACCCAGCTTTTCTTTGATTTTCTTCTCCTTTGCATTACGGGGACAAATCTATTATGATAAAAAGTTACACATAAAGACATCCTTAAAAAAAATCTGTTATAGGTAAGCAGCAGATGGATTTTTACATATAGGAACCTAGTAGGACTCACTTTTCTTTTCTTTTTTCCCTATTTAGTGTATGTTAAAATCATATATATTTCTCCCATAATGGAGCTTGAAATCAAATATTTAACCATGCTTTTCTGGGTGTTATTTTTGTATCTTGGTATCCTTTTATCTGAAATTTGTCATGCCCAACCTCGCTCCAAGGATGCCCTCCATGAAAGCATGGGCTTTAAAAGCTTTTGCTCATGCACTCACCTCAGGAAAAAAAAAAGAAAGAAAAAAAGAAGAGCAGTTTTAATTTGACTCAAACATTTTTGACATAATTTATTATTTATTTTTTGCTTGTTTTTAATTATTTGGAGAGGGCAAGCAGGAGAGAGGGTCAGAGAGAGAGAGAGAGAGAGAGAGAATACTAAGCAGGTTCCATGCTCAGTGTGGAGCCTGACATGGGGCTCGATCCCTCGCCCTTGGGATCATGACCTGAGCTGAAATCAAGGGTCACATGCTCAACCAACTGAGCCTCCCAGGCACCCCTCACATAAACTTAAATATTCATAAGTCATATAATTCCAAAGTGTAAATACCCATATTTTAAAAATATGGGCTCCAAACACCAAAGAAAATACATGGGTAGCCTCTTCTGTGGGAGGAATTTGGATTATTCTTTCTTCGTCTTGAACTCATGTATTAATTATACTATCTCTGTAGAACTGATCACATGTTAGTCTTCTTTATGACAGAAATATATTTAGAAATTACTTGACATTTTAAAATTCCTAACGATTATAAGGCTTCTATGAAAAATTTTTCTGATTTCAGTCATCTTTACAACTATTATTAATCTATAGCTTATGAAAATAACATAAATACATTGCAAACTTTTCCAAAGAGTGATTTTCAAAAAGTGAAACCTTATTGCAAAATGTGCACTTAATACAAAAGCTTTTTCTTAATAAGGAAAATTTTCATAACTGTTAGAAAGGCCACTTAAAAAATGAGAAAACATAGTCATTTAAACCTATGGTTCCTTGGGGACCTCGAGAAGGCTGTGAATACCTCCAGAGGAAAACTATTTTGAAATTTCCAATATGATTTTCTTCCCTGAGAATATCGTTTTGAAGAGCGATTTTAAGCTGTCAAACATAGGAGATATATGAGATTTTCAGAAGCGATATATTATTATTGTCTGCCATTTTAATTCCACTTTGATTTAAACCCTAAAATGAATGATTTTTAAAAAGCAGTGTTTATCTTGGCATTTATCAATCTCTTATCACTGTTTCCTGCACCTCATTCTTTCTTTTACAGTCTAATTTCCAACATACAAATAGAAGTCATTCCCTCTTTTTGGAAGAGGGGAGTCAAGGTGGGGAGGAAAGACTGTAATTCACTGCACTTTTGTTAGCAAAATAATACATTAACTGAAAGTAAGCAATGCATAACCTTCTCCCAGAAAAGATAAAGCTTGTTAATGATATAAGGCTCTGACATTCCCTAAAGCATGCTTTGCTATGTTTTTTGTGTGATCCACATGTAACAGTTGCTCTTCAATACCCAGACATACATGCAGGACATGTGTATAATATAAATTTACTTTTTTTCTGCAGTAATTCTTATTACTGCATTCTTATTGAAGATATGTCAGTCACCTGTAGTTTTTACAAAAGAATAACATTTTCCCTCTGTCTTTTTATTTCTCTCTCTCTAAATTTCTGTCATTCTCAACTTGCTCAGAAAGATTTAAGCAGTAGAAATCTAAAGTTTAGAAAATCTGCTTTGAAAGAGAATACTTCTTTACTATTCTAGAGTAAATTGTTCTTTCCCTAGGGGTCGGGCAAAGAGGGTCTATAAAGGTTTATGTGCATTGCCTAACATAGAATATTGACCATGAGTCAACCATGCTGGATCATGTAATATCGGCCTTAGACTGTGGAAAAAATAATACAGGCAGATGAACATAAACCTATTTTTTTAAAAAAACTCATGAAATACAGCTCGGATTCTTTCCAATTTCAGTGCATAATTCATATTATTTAAAATGTTTCATACATTGTTAAATATACAAATGCCATAAATGACACTAAAACATTGCGGTGCATGTACTATTAAAGATTACCTGTAGCTAATACTTTCTCCAGCTCAGAAGGCAGAAGATTTAAAGACTATGAGGTGCTAAAATGATCCATATCATTATGGTTATGAGCCTTGAAACTTAGAACGCACACCTTAAAATCAATTTCAAAGTTTCCAAGGAAACCAATGAAGATATTTCAAGACAAGATTAATGTGATTTGCAAATCAAAATCCACTTAAGACCATTGTCACAGCATTATGAGTTAATTGGTGCTTGCCACATTTTTTTAGAAAGCCAGAAAAAAATCTTATATTCATGAACCCAGCAATAGCTGAGAGAGCAACCCCCAGTTTCTTCTCTGTCGGCTTCGTTAACATAATATATTTTGAATATAATGAAGAATACGTAAAAGAGTCCTTTGTTATAGACTAAGATTTTGTTAAACCTTAAAAAAAGAGAGAGTAAGAACGTCAGAAAGCCCACCAATCTGTGGGGGTGCGCAGAAAGAGGAAGAGAGAAAACTACGGATTGAGCAAACATTTATGGCTGATGCTCTGCTAGGTGTTAAATGAGATTTGACTTTGAGATCCCATTTTATTGATGAAGAAACTGAAATTCAAAAAAGTTAAGTCACTGACACGAGGTGACAGCTAAGAAATGCCGAGTAAGGATATGAAGCAGTGTTTCTGGTTCCCAAACTCATGGTCTCCCCAGGGCATCATACAGAAAGAATGGTAAGTGAAGTACAATAGGTTCAGGGTCCTCGGCGGAAGTTCTCAGGTGTGGAGTTCAAGTCCAGAGCGGGTGGCTGTCTGAGACAAAGAGCTAGAGGTGAGAGAAAGGTCATAATGGAGGTATGCTGAAAGGGGAAGGTTCACTAGTGGGCCCGGCCTGTCACCTCCCCTCGACTGCTGCGTGGCATGGGTCAGAGACCCCCTCCTGCTTACCGTTGTTTCTGTCCCTGCATGAGCACAAGCCTTGCACACCACTAAACGCTCAGTATTTGCTGAACTGCCTTCACAGGATTGGTTTTGCCACATGCGAAATAGAATTATTTGGTGAAAATGTCAGTGGGGCCTGTGAATCTTCAGCTTCTAATTTCCCAGTGTCCATCTGACATGACAGCTGGCACCGTCCTGCTACTTGTGCTGTGACACAGACTTCAGTCGGGAACTCTTCTGTGTCTGTGTCCACTACAGTGGCCCGAGGCATAGAAATGCTACGTGGGGACCAGGGTCTGGTAAACAGAGTTTACCCCAAGTTTGTGCTGGTCACTTTAGAATAGAAAGGTCATGGAACCATCCACTTTGCTATCTCCTTCTGTTTCTTTGTAACTGTGCTCTGGACAGACGGCCAGCCTCTCATTAAATTCCTTCTCAAGGTACCGCAGGAGCCACTGGGCAGGACTGAACCTCCAAAGTGCACTCAGCAATTGCCTAGTGTTCTGGCGACTCCGTTCCCAGAATTCACTCCTGACACATTTTGCCTTCGGGGTATGTCACCAGTGGTTTGAACAGAGAATCGGAAGGCTCAGCCAGGCCGTGAAATTCTGGTTCTCCCTATAAACTAAGCAGAGACATGTTTTTCCTCGGCTGGCAACAGATGTCTACAGCAGAAATACATTTCAGACGGGTTTGCAACAACAACAACAACAAAAAGAAGGGTCTGCAAGCCTTGTCCTTTGCTCACCCGCCACCCCGAGGTGAAAGCCTGAGGTATAGCCCCGAAACTTGACAAAATACCACAGTGATCTGGGAGTACTGTGTGCTGGCACTTTTATTATAACAGTTGGGAGCCAGCCCAGGCTTTATAAAGAAACCATAAAGCAACAGCAGGAGGCTGGGCAGCCTTAGAAAAGTATTTCTTGGCTTACAGAGAAACTTCTTAACAAGAATCTGACACGTCTAACTTAGCATGAAAGCACGGACCAGGTCAATCACAGAAAATCCAGCTTGCCAGAATTTGTTCCAGAACAATAACAGAAACACAACGGCAGAGTAGACCTGGTAGCCTGAAAAAAAGTTGCAAACAGTTAAGACGAAATTATTGAAGTTTCCTATCGGATGCTCTGCTAAATAGGGCTTCAGCCATCTTCCTACTTATGTCACTTTTTAGTGTGTTCTAAACCTGGACAATAGTGAGGGGTGTGACCTTGGCCTGGTACATCCCTGTTCCCTCTGAAACCTGGCTGCCTCATCCTTAGCTGAGACCATTGAATGGGATCATGTCTCAGGCTCCCTCCAGCTCGGACATTTCATGGCGGGATGTCATTGCCTATAACGCTGACAGCAGCATTCAGGGGCAGGGGGGAGTTTTAGTGCATACAATTCCTTCCCCACAGAAAATTCCGATCCTGGCCAGGGTCCTCCGGTTTGTTCCCTTGTTTCACCTTCCAGGGTTCTCACAAGAGACTTTGCCTAGGGTCATTTAAGACAATCTGGGGGCACCCGGGGGGCTCAGTCGGTCAAGCATCTGACTTTGGCTCAGGTCATGATCTCGCAGTTTGGGAGTTCAAGCCCTGCGTCAGGCTTTGTGCTGACAGTTCAGAGCCTGGAACCTGCTTTGGATTCTCTCTCTCCTTCTCTCTCTCTCTCTCTGTCCCTGCCCCACTCACACACACTCTCTCTAAAAAGTAAATAAACATTAAAAAATTTAAAAAAATCTAAATCCCCCTTCTGTTAAGAGAATGTCGAAGCAAAATACTAATAGCCCCCCCACCGTCTCTTTGCTCAAGAGGAATATAAAAAGAGATATACAAATCTCCCTTTAAGTAGGTTTTAAATGTTTTTTTTTAAGTTTATTTATTTTGAAAGAGAGAGAGAAAGTATGCGCCTGAGCATGGGAGGGGCAGAGAGAGAGAGGGAGAGAGAAAGGAATCCCAAGTAGGCTCCATGCTGTGCTGTCAGAGCAGAGCCTAATGTTGGGCGTGATCTCAGGAACCATGATATCATGACCTGAGGCCAAACCACAAGATTTGGAAGCTTAACCAACAGAGCCACCCAGGTGTCCCTAAGTGGGTTTTAATGAAAGGATTTTTTTTTTCAAATCACATGGACTTAGAAGTAGTCTCGTATTTATTGTTTCAGCTCAGATATAAAATCTTCTGGTACCCAACCAAGGAATCACACAGTGTAGACTATTTACCACCCAGGGTATAAAGGTTCTGCCTCTAACTTCCCAGGTTAACATTTCAAAGTAAGACTGAACACTAAGTGAGCTCTAAGAGTCTGTTTCCCCCTGCCATTCAATATTCAAACAGTGAAAAAATCAGGCCTGTCCTGTTGATATGCTTATTAACCAAAACTGTCTTTTCAGCTTTCATTGATAAACCTGAGAAAATTGAATCTTCATGAAATAGTGCTGCTAACTCATAGAATCCAGGACTATTAGTATTTATTTAAATTATAAATGATCTTGCCAAAAGTCTTCTCTATTTTTTAAATTTCTTTTTCATTGTTTGATCTTCAAAAAGTCTCCGTGGGGAGTCCAGATAGTTTTTATCACTGCTATGGCGACTAGCTATATTTTTCCTTACTAAAACTTTAAATGGAATAAATGTGCTTCCTGTTGTTATTATGCCTAAATATAATGGGTGATTTTGCTTGTATACTGACACCATCAAAGCTCCCTACCTCCTTCCCACTCCATCTCCACCAGGTAGATGTTTCACCCAGGGGCACCTGGGTCGGTTAAGTGTCCAACTTCAGCTCAGGTCACGGTCTCACGGTTCATGGGTTCGAGCCCTGTGCCGGGCTCTGTGCTGACAGCTCAGAGCCTGGAACCTGCTTCAGATTCTGTGCTTCCCTCTCTCTCTGACCCTCCCCTGCTCATGCTCTGTCTCTCTCTCTCTTAAAAATTAACATCACCAAAAAAAAAATTTAAAAAAAAAAAAAAAGCTCCACCTCAACCAGAATGTTTCCATCCTGATTCAGGTCCCCAAACATAATAACCACAATTACAATTTCCTAAGTGCTTCCATTGTGTCACTTGAAGAAGGGCACCTGATTGTGTGAGTCAAGTGATTCACAAGGAAGCTAGAAGGTGTCCATGATGAACTGGTGTTAGGAGAGCTTGTTAATTCAAACAGACCCTTACATCTGTGCTTGTCAATATGAGGCCCACAGCGCACTGCTCCAGAGATCCTGAAAGGCTGCAAAGGACCCAGTGATGCAAGGGTTTCCCTCAGTTTGCATCAGGGAATTTGAGGCAAAAAAAAAAAAAAAAAAAGGTTTCACTAAAATATGGAAAGCATCAACGAAAATCAGCTTGTGAACAGAACTTACTGAGGCCTCTAGGGCAGACTTTGATGAGAAGGCTGTCACCTGATAGTTGGCAATGTTGCAAAGCTTTGGACACACATATCCATGGATAAGTGAGATTCCAATCGTTTTCCAGGAGAATGCTTTATTATCACTGAGGGCTCAGTGTTGTTGTGAGTTGGTCATGATTTTCAGTGACTGGTGTTCATGGCTTTAAATAATTCAAAACTAACGTTTATTTTATGTCATCATTATCATCCATTTAGATTGTTATGACCTGTTAATCCCATGGTTGTGATGCATCTTTGTACCAAAGGCATTCCGAGACAATAGGCTTCCAGAAATTTCACAGGTAAACAGCACACATACATTACAGTTCATATATCAGTGATCTATACTCCTTTTTTCTAAAATGGATATACCTATTCTGCATTTTTTCCTACATAGTGCCACTTTGTGGTTATTTTTTCCAACCTAAAACCTACTTAGGTAAGATAATGGAGACGCAGAGGTTTTTTTTTTTTTTTACCTTACCCAAATGTGCCATCATCAGAATGGTTGAAACTCAGCTGTAAATTACAGCATAGATGGATGAGGAAATGATGTCCTTAACAGTATTGCCCATTAAGAATCAGCATCCTAGAGAGGGAGTGGGAGATTCTGAGACAGGAACCCTCATCCCGACTGTCTTCTGGACGAGAAGCTAACCACCTGTGACAGACGTATTGCTGACCCTACCCTAACGCCTCTCTGTTCACTGAAGCTTCCCCTTATTTTCCAAATAAATCCCACCTTCCTCCATATTGAACACCACCCCACTGACCCTGCAACACCATTTCCATCCAGTGAGAAGGCTCACTCTTGGCCTCTTTTCTCTCCTCCTTATTCATTCATCCCTTCCCCCCCCCCCCCCATTGCCAAGTATTTAGGAAAGTAGTCCCAGCTGCCTAGTTTCCTTGATGCCCATCCCCTCGTCGGAACCTGATCTCCACATCTCTTTCTCGCTCTCTTTTGCTCGCTCCTCTTCTGGCAATTTCTCTCTATATGTTGATATTCTCAAAATTCTGACCTGATCCTTCTCTTTATCTCCCTCTGCACGTCCTTCCTGAAGGATCTTGTCCACAACCATGCCTTGAATTACACTGTAGACACTAAGGACTCAAAATTCTTCCTGTCTGATGCCGACTTCTGTCCTTTACTCTAGAATTGCATTGGCAGCTGCATACTGATCACGTGTGGCTGAATCCCGTCTAGTTGTCAGTCTTGTAAACACCACCATGGTGTGCAAATCTGAAAACACTCATGCCCAGTGGACCATGAAAGCAAGGCAAGTGTGGTAGAGCTTTATGGGAGAAGCGTAACACTCAGACATCCTGGCTCCAATCCTGGCTATGTCAGTCTTAGCAAATAGGGAAGATTCTTTATCTCTCTTGCTCTTCTTTCTTTCCCTCCATCTGTTCACTATGGCTAATAACATTTTGAAGATTTTTCTGTGAGGAATTAAATCAGATAATGTATGTAAAGATGCAATATAAGCTGTTACCTGTCATTCAAATGTGTGATATACTATTATTTGAAATGTTGTTGGACAAACAGGATACCCATTAAAAATGAAACAAAATGTAAAACCACCAGGAATGCAAATATCAAATTAATCTGACTTGACAGGGGCACCTGGGTGGCTCAGTCAGTTAAGCATTCAACTTTGGCCTACGTCATGATCTCACCGGTCCCGAGTTTGAACCCTGCATCAGGCTTTGTGCTGACAGCTCAGAGCCTGGAGGCTGTTTCAGATTCTGTGTCTCCCTCTCTCTCTCTGCTCCTCCCCTACTCACACTGTCTCTCTCTCAAAAATAAATAAGCATTAAAAAAATTAATCTGACTAGGTAAACTAAATAAATATTGACTGCACGGCTTCCAAATATTAGTGTATATCTGGAAGTGCTTATTAATATCAATTCTTGGGTTGGAGCCTTAGATTTCATGGGTTGGGAAAGAGGCCAGGTTTCTGGATTTTAAAATCATCCTAGTGATACAGGTGAGTCAGGGCCATACATTGAGAAAGACTGAAATATAAGATACTTGAGAGACTACAGGTCTCCAAAACTCCATTCTAGCGACTAACAAAGGCATCCAGACTAACTCCTTATTCGAAAGCATGTTGCTTATGTTGCTTATTTCCTATTATAATGGATTTCAAGGCTTTCAAATCTGAGTTTTCTACACAGAGCAATCATCCATCACCCCCACCCTATACACATATACAAATATACACATATATATTTACATACGTATATCATAACCCAATTAATAGAAAAAAGTTCCTCTTAATATGTGCATAAATGATAATGTAAAGACACAATATAATAATGCAGACAGTAATTAGGCAGTTAAAAGCTGAAGAGGCATTGCTATAAAATATCAAATGTGTTTCCCTTTTTCTTTTCATACTGTTGATTACAGGTGGCATAAAGAAAAGACTCAAGCCAGCGGAGGCCCAGGGCATGTAAGGAAGGGGCCAAACCAGAAACCAGTAGATAACACAAGCCATTAGGCAGGAGGTTTCTCGAAAGATACGCTTCACTATTTGGACAGACAAGCAGCAAGATATTTCCAAGCTGGTGGCTCAGTTCATATGTGAAGTTCTTTTTAGTATAACAGGGACCAGTTCTAGAGTTGAGATTAGCAGTAGAGATGCATTTCAAAAATACTAACATAGTCTTGATTTTATTTTGTAGATACCATGTTTAGAAGTATTTAAATTTTCCATTTGGATAACTATATGTGTATTGTATGTAAGCATGATGCAAGTACACATGCAATACACTTAAATGTGTGTGCAATATTCATATACATATATAAATGTACATACGTACATGTCAATATAAGGTTAGGAGAGTAAATCAGGTGTTTTAATTTTTGCTTAAGTCAGGGAAAAGTCAATTATTTAGTGGCTAACTGTTTTTCTCAGCAAGTTTCGTGTCCTGAAATGACAAAATTTGGGACATTTTATAAAGAAGGAGAATGATTTGTGCCTATATATATATATACATATATACATATTCTAAGGATGCCATAAATTCTTTAGTTCTTTTTAACTGATAGTCTTGGATGACTAGTTAGTTCTCACATTATATTGGGTAAATGTGTTTTGTTTTTAGGACATGATTTGTTGTTCTTTGTTTTGGCTAAACTAGTTCATGGTGAATATTTAATTTACAAAATAGATTATAATACCAATACTACCCTTTATACCTGTAGTAATAAAAATATAGTAGAGCTTTTCTTTTTTATTATGAGAGATGTATGAGTGTCCATCATTTCCACAAATTAGGAGGTTACTGCAATTTAGCTGAATCAGTGGAGATTTTTGTTTGTTTTTATTTTGTGTTTAAAATTGTAATTATCCCAGAGCATCTGTAAGTTTGAATGATGATCTGATACTCCTAGTGGGGTGTGATGTTTTATCTCTCTTTCTAGATGCACCTCTGATCTCATGCCAGGGCACGTTAATTTACAAATGATCATCGATCATGATAGCTTTGGGGAAAACATGTCGGAACATTAACATGTTAATTCTGTTCATTACAGGTTTATGGTGGAAGGGATATAAAGTTTCAAAACATGCAGGGGTTATTAGGATTCAGCTTAGATGCACTCTTATTTTGTTTCTCTACCCTTTTATCAAGATCTGCCAACTGAGTGTGCCAGGTTCCTCTCTCTTTCCATTCCAGGCTACAGGGAAATCAAGGGGAAAATAAGAACCTCAAATTTTCCATGGCACTGATGGTTGGGCTTCCGACGCTCTCCAAAGGCCAGTGGAAAGGGCAAACACACAGAGGAGAAACAACCAACTTTGTTTCCCATTTCTCTCAGATGTTGATTCAGAGACGATCCCATGATAAAATATTGAAGAGAAAATGAAATAAGGGCAAAAACAAAATAGACAGAGACAACTTGCTTAGCAGTGATTTGTTCTTTCTTTTCCCGATAAAAATCTGCTCTCTGGTTTCCAGCCCAGCATGTAAGCAGCTTGGAAATACTTATCCCCATCTATCCTCACAAAACTTTTAAAAAACGAACAAAGGAAAAACCAACGGTTTCTTCCTACATCCAGCAGAGAGAATGGAGGCCAGAGGGCAAATCACTGTCCCCAAACTAGAGAGGTTGACAGGCATATAGGAAGAATCAGGACTCACTGGAGCAGAAGCCCAAAAGCAGAAAGCTCCATCTGGGGTAGGAAAGCTAAAACCGCTGACTTATTGCTGGAGGCTCAGTGTGAACAAGCTAGAACATTAAAATCTCCAGGGGATTGGAGACATCACCCATTTGTGAATTTTACCTCCAGGAGCCCTACCAGCTTCCCACAGTGAAGATCTGAGAAAAATTCCCTCATGCTTCCAACCAGAAAAGGGAAACAGCAACCATTTTAAAATACACCCAGAACATTCTGTTCTTTTTAACAAAGCTTTTCTCAGGGGAAACTATGTTACCAGTGCCTAATAAACTGGGGTTATATTCAAGTCTAAACTACCTGGGGGAAGGAAAATACCAATTCCAGCCCAGTCTAGTCTTCCACCTGGGGATAGACAAATAACCAATTTAAGCCCCTTATACCTTTCCTATGTCACTTAAGCAGGTGCAGGGAAGATAATCTCAAACAACCAAGGGGCATCTGTGAAGGTCACAGCTCAGGGGCACACTAAAAGACTGAGACCTAATCATTGGACTGTACAGTGCTTCCCTTCCCGCACTTCACACACAACTCCCTGCATAAAAGAAGAAGCAAATATAAAAAAAAAAAATTGCATGTCTCAGACCTTATGTTAGAAGTATCTAAGGAAACTCAAATACAATCAGGGAGCCAAGAACAAATACACCAGAGGAAATTACAGCCTCTAAAACCTATAGCTACAGCAACAGGGAACACAGTCTAAATCCTAGTTAGATAAACATAATACTTCACATTAAAGGTCTATCTATCTTAGTTGCTTTTATGTAGTACATTATGTTCTACTTTCAACAAAAACTTACAAGGTATAGAAAAGACAAAAAACAACTTGAAGAGACAGAGCAAGCATGAGAAGCTGATTTGGATATAGAAGGGATACAGGAATGATCAGACATGGAATTAAAGATAGCTGTGATTAAAATACTCAGGGATCTAATGGAAAAAGTAGACAACATGCAAGAAAAGATGAGCAATGTAAGCAGAGAGATGGGTACTTTAAGAAAACAATCAAAAGGAAACACAAATAAAAACAGTGATAGAAATGAGGAATGACTTTGGTGGGCTTAGTAATAGACCGAACATGGCTAAGGAAAGAAATCAGTGGGCTTGAAGATGTCATTTTAAACTTCCAAAACTGAGATACAAACAGAAAAAAAAAAAAAAAGAATGAGAGGGGCATCTGGGTGGTTCAGTTGGTTAAGCATCCGACTTCTGATTTCAGTTCAGGTCATGATCTCATGGTCATGAGATTGAGCCCCGTGTCAGTCTCCATGCTGGGTGTGAAGCCTACTTGGGATTCTCTCCCTCCATCTCCTTCTGCCCCTTCCCTGCTCATGTGTGCACATTCACTCACTCACTCTCTCTCAAAAAAAAAAAAAAAAAAAAAAAGAATGAGAAAGAGAGCAGAAGATCCAAGTACTGTGAGACAACTACAAAAGATATAACCTACATGTAATGAGAGTATCAGAAAAGAACAAAGAAAGAACAGGAAAAAATATTTGAAGCAATAATGACCAAGAATTGTCCTGAATTAATAGTAGTCCATGCTATGGGTTTAATTGTTTCTCCTTAAAATTCATATGTTGAAGCTCTAACTCCCAGTAAGTTGAGAATGGGACTGTATTTGGAAATGGACCTTTAGAGAGATAGTTATGAGATCATAAGAGAGAGACACTAATCCAACGTGACTGTTGTCTTTACAAGAAGAAGAAAAATGAAAAAAAAAGACGAAGAAGAGACACAGGGATATGTATGCATAGAAAAAAGACTATGTGAAAACACAGTGGAAAGGTGGCCATCACAAGTCAAGGAGAGAGGTCTCAGGAGAAAACTATCTTGACAGCATCTTGATCATGGACTTCTAGCTTCCAGAACTATGAAAAAACAAACTTCTGTTGTTGATGCTACTTAGTCTGTGGTATTTTGTTGTGGGAGCCCTAGC
The DNA here is from genome assembly GCF_008692635.1 of Crocuta crocuta. NCBI lineage: Eukaryota > Metazoa > Chordata > Mammalia > Carnivora > Hyaenidae > Crocuta > Crocuta crocuta. The sequence continues at coordinate 3,499,842 of NW_027529596.1, forward strand.
AAACTAATATAGACATCAAACCACAGATTCAGGTATTCATAGAACATCAAATATGATGAATACCAAACCATCTTCTCTCTCTCTCTCTAATTCTATGTTTATATAACTATATCTATATCTATCTATTATATTCTAAAGATGGAAAACCAAAGATCAAGAGAAAACCTTGAAAGAAAGTGGGCGGAGGCATGGGGGAGGAACACCCATAGAGGACAAAGGATAAGAATTACATCAAATTTCTCACCAGAAACCACATAAGCACAAAGAGAGTGGAATGAGATATTTAATATATTGAAAGAAAAGACCACAGACCTAGAATTCTTTATCCTTCAAAAGTATCCTCCAAAAGTGAAGAAGAAATAGAGACTTTCTCAGACAAATGAAAGTTGAAGGAATATGTTGTCAGTAGACCTGTCTTAGAAGAAATGTTAACGGAACTTCTTCAAAGAAAAGTAAAGTCCTATGCTTGAAACTCAGATCTACATAAAGAAAGGAAGATTTCTAGAGAAGGAATAAATGAACGTAAAACAAAGCATTTTATTTTTAGTGTTCTTAACTGATCTAAATAATCATTTGTTTAAAATAATCATAGCAACAATATATTCAGGGTTATAGCTTATAGTTAACTGAAAGGAATGGCAGCAGAGTTGTGAGGCTGGAGGAAGAAAGTGGGGATATTCTCTTATATGAGGTGCTTATACTACTCATAAAGTGTGTAGTGTTATCTGAAAGTGATCTTAGATTGGTTGTAAATGCATATTTAAAACTCTAGGAAAATCTTTAAACGATTAAAAAGAAGTATAATTGACATACTAAGAGACATGAGAAAATGGAACCATATTAAATGCTCAATTAAAACCAGAGAAGGCAAAAAAAAAAAATAGACGTAAAAAAAGAAAGAAAAGGGGAAATAAATAGGAAATGGTTACAAATAGGATAGATATTAATCCAACTATACTAATAATCACTTTAAATGTAATGGTCGTAATATGTCGATTAAAATACAAAGACTCTCAGAGTGGACAAAAAATGGGGCTTAACTATATGCTGTCTACAAAAACCACATTTTATTTTATTTTTTTTTAAATGTTTTTATTTATTTCTAGGAGAGAGAGAGAGAGACAGCGTGAGCAGGGGAGGGTCAGAGAGAGAGGGAGTCACAGACTGAAACAGGCTCCAGGCTCTGAGCTGGCAGTCAGCACAGAGCCCGACGCGGGGCCCGAACCCACGAACCGCGAGATCATGACCTAAGCGAAAGTCGGACGCTCAACCGACTAAGCCACCCAGGCGCCCCCCAAAAAAAACCACATTTTAAAAATAAAGACACATATAGATTACAAATAAAGGGAAGGATAAAAATTTGCCATGTTAACACTAATAAAAAGAAAGCTAGAGTAGCTAAATTAATTTCAAAGCAGACTTCAGAAAAAATAAAAAGTATTAAGAATAAACAGGGACAGAAGAAAGGGAAAAATAGTGGGGGAGAGAGAGGGAGGCAAACCATGAGAGACTCTTGAATGCCGTGAACAAACTGAGGGCTGATGGGGTGGGGGAGAGGGGAAGGGGGGTGATGGGCATGGAGGAGGGCACTTGTGGGGATGAGCACTGGGTGTTATATGGAAACCAACTTGACTATAAACTATTTAAAAAAAAGAATAAACAGGGACATTTTATATGATGAAGGGGTTCATTCTTCACGAAGATATAAAAATCCATGTTTATTCTCCTAACAACAGAGCATCGAAATGCTTGAGACAAAAACTGAGAGACTTCAAGGAGAAATGGCAGATAAATATTATGATTAAAGATTTCAGTACACATCTATCTGTACTTGAGAGATACCTTGGTGGAAAAATTGGTAAAGATAAGCTGAACAGAAGAGCATCCTCAAATTGACATTTATATCCAACAACAGTAGAATGTACAATCTTCTCAGGCTCCCATGGGACATGCACCAAAACAGACCCTGTCCTCAGCCATAAAATACACTCTAACAAATTTTAAACATAGAAATCTTACAGAGTATGCTTTCAGACAACAGTGAAATTAAACCAGAAATCAGTAACAGAAAGATCACTGGAAAGCCTTCCAATATTTGCAAGTAAACAACACACTTGAAAATAAGATGTTTTCAAATAATTCTCAAGACATTAAAAAAAATACTTTCACTGAAGGACACTAACAATATAAGTTATCATAATCTGTAATGCAGTGAAAGCTGTGCGTAGAGGGAAATTTATAGCATTATGAATACATATATTTTTTAAAAGGATCTAAAACCAATAAATGACACTTGCAAAACAGGCAGTGAAAAAAAAAAAGAAGAGAGCAAATTTAATCCAAAGGAAGAAGAAGAAGAAAAGAAATACTAACAAATTACAGCAGAAATCAATGAACTTGAGAACAGGAAACCAGTAAAGAAGTTCAATAAACCCAAAAGCTAATTATTTGAAGAGATCAGTATTGATAAACCTCTAGCCAAGCTAACCAAGAAAACAAAGAAGTCAAAAATTACTAACACAATAAATGAAAAAAAGGGCTATCACTACTGATACCATGGACTTTGAAAAGATAGTAAAGGAATATTTTTTAATTAATTAATTAAGAGAGAATCCCAAGCAAGCTCCACATTGTCAGCACACAGCCCAATGTGGTCCTTGAACCCACGAACTGTGAGATCATGACCTGAGCCAAAACCAAGAGTCAGACACTCAGCTGACTGAGTCACTCAAATGCCCCCACAAAAAAAGATGGTAGAGGAATATTAAAAACAACTCTAGACTACAAATATGATAACCTATATAAAATACATCAATTTTTTGAAAGACACAGTCTAAGGAAAATCACACAAGGAGAAAAACATAATCTGAATACGCCTATATCTGTTAAATAAGTTGAATCAATAATTGAAAATCTACCAAAACAGAACCATTTGAAAGACAATTAATGAAACCCATCACATCAACACACTAAAAAATAAAAATCATATTATTATATCAACAAACGCAGAGGAAGAATTTGACAAAAGCTAGCACCCAGTTGTCAAAACAAAACAAAATAACTCTCAACAAATCAGGAATAGAGAGAAACTTCCTCTACTTAGTAAAAAACATCTACAAAAACCCTATGGCTAACAGCATAATAAATGGTTAGAAACTAGATACTTTCCTGTTAAGGTGAGGAACATAGCAAAGTTGTCCCTTTTCACCACTTGTATTCAATATCTTCTAGTAAGTTCTAGCTAATTCAGTAAGACAGGAAAAATAAATTAAATGTATAGTTTGGACAGGAAGAAAGAAACTGTCTTTGTTCACAAATGACATGTTTATCTATGCAGAAAATCTAAAAAGAACAACCAAAAGACTCTTAGAACTATTGATTATAACAAGTTTGCATGACAAAAAGTTGTTTTTTAATATACCAATAATGAACAATTGGAATTAGAAATGAAATAGGCAGTACCATTAACATTAGCATACAAATGTAAATTGTGCGCTAAAAAAAGAAAATACTTTTTCTTTCAAGAAATTTAATGAAATGAGAACCAGATTTTTTCAATAATATACTTCATTTGACTAATGTTCCAATGTATTACTATTTTGACATTTAAAAATAAGAATTATTTTTTGACATTTATTTTATTGTTTAGTAAATTAATATTGTTTGTTGGTATTATAAATTAAGGTTGTTTATTATTTTATTGTTTAGTTTTGACATTTATTTTATTGTTTAATTAAAATACAGTGACACACAATATTACATTCGTTTCAAGTATACAAAACAATGATTTAACAAGTTTATACCTTATGCTACATTCACCACAAGTGTGGACACTGTCTATTAGAATGGCTAAAATTCAAAATACTATAGCACTAAATACTGGTGAGGATGTGGAACAGTAGCTCTCATTCATTTCTGGTCAGGATGCAAAATGGTAGAGCCACTCTAGAAAATTATTTGGCCATGTCTTACAAAGCTAAGCATAATCTTACCATATAATCCAGTCATTGTCCCAAAGACTTATCCAAATGAGCAGAACACTAATGCCCCACAAAAACCTGCATACTAATGTTTTCAGCAGCTTTATTCATAGTTACCAAATGTGGAAGCAGCCAAGATGTTCTTCAGTTGGCAAATGGACAAAACAACTGTGGTATATTCATAAAATGGAATATTATTCCGTTATAAAAAGGCAATGAGCTATCCCATCATGCAAAGACATGGAAGAACTTAGACACGTTATTAAGTGGAAGAAGCCAATCTGAAACTCTCCCTACTATATGATTCCAATTCTATGACATTCTGGGAAAGGGAAAATTATGGGGACAGGAAAAAGAGCAAGTGGTTACCCAGGGCTCAGGAGGGAAAGGGAAGGATGACTAACTAGAGCATAGGGACTTTTTAGTAATAAATAGTAATAAAACTATTCTGTAGGACACAGCAATGCTGGATACATGTCATTATACCTTTGTCAAAGCCCATAGAATATACAATACAAAGTCTAAACTCTAATGCAAACTATAGGCTTTTCTTAATTATAATGTATCAGTATTGGTTCATCAATAGCAACAAATGTACCACTCTAATGTAAAGTATTAATAACAGAGAAGAGTATGAGTAGGTTCAAGGTGATTTATGGGATTATACATTCTGTTCAGCTTTTTTGTTTTTTTGGCATACGTAAAACCACTCCAAAAACTAGAAATTAAAAAAATAATAATAACTGGCTCCAAAAATAGACATACGAGGATAGATACATCAAAAGTGGATGATAAAGACTTTGGGAGTTGTATGGAAGACTATGAAGGAGAACTGCAGAGGCTCTAAAATTAAAGCCCTCATGAAATAAACAACATCTAAATTAAGTGCCAGAAAGACTGAAACTGGAGCATCCCAGTTTCCCCTCTGCAGTTTCATTAACTAGATGGACTCATCGGAAAGCTTTGCAATGTTTTAGGGCAAGAAATAAATGCCTACTTTTAGAATAGTGAAGTTCTTTCATTTTCCCCAGCTTCTTGAATTCTCCATTTTTTAACATTCTATATCACAGAATTATCACTGTATCAATATACAATGATTTAAGGCACTGTTACTTTGTCAGCCACTCAAGATTTAGGATGCAGTTCTGAAGGCATTTATGCTATTTGGTTTTATTTCTGCATTTACTTTAAATTGGCTTATTGGGTATTTGATCTCTTAAATTCATCAGAAGTACCTTGTCATCCCTCCCAAAACACACAACCTTTTTTTAAAAAAATTAATGTTTTATTTATTTTTGAGAGAGAGAGAGAGGAATATGAAGCAGGCTCCAGGCACTGAGGTGTCAGCACAGAGCCTGATATGGGGCTCAAACTCAAGAACTGTGAGATCATTACCTGAGCTGNGAAACACACAACCTTTTTTTAAAAAAATTAATGTTTTATTTATTTTGAGAGAGAGAGAGAGGAATATGAAGCAGGCTCCAGGCACTGAGGTGTCAGCACAGAGCCTGATATGGGGCTCAAACTCAAGAACTGTGAGATCATTACCTGAGCTGAAGTCAGACACTCAACCAAATGAGCCACTCAGTTGCCCCAAATGCAGAACTTTTGATTTGGCAATCTGTATACAAATGTAACTGACCAACTTAAAATCTGTTCCTGAAGGAAAAATTACTATTTATTTCAAAGCTGTTATGACGATTTTTGTCAGCATTTGATATTAGTTGTTGTGACTGGCCAACTAGAACACTTTCTTCTTGTTGGGCTCTTATTATTTCTATGAAAAGTGTCTGAATTCTCTATATCCTTTTAATATTGTTTTAGCATGGTTTTGAGAAGTGGAACTTAGTGTTGTCTAGCTCTTTGGGGCCAGTAAGTACATTATGTCTTCATAGGCCTGACAGTCTTCACATCATCCTAGAGAAAAGACACCTTTGGCTGAATTTTTTCTGAGGCTCAAATCATCATCCTACAATCTAATGCAAAGTTCTCAATAATTTCTACCGTTAAAAAGCCCTTATCTTGAGAACACATATGTCTGTCTGCAACTGTCATGGGTCAGTCTCAGCTGCATTGCCACTTGCATGACACAAGGCAGGTACTTGTGTGGGGGCAGAAGTTAAGGGTTTCCCCAAACTCAGCAATCAATCACTAAAAACAATATTTTAATGCAGTATTAGAAAAATAAAAATTAATGCAAAACATCTTGATAAACAGGTCTTTGATTTGAGTGAGTGAGTTGCACACAGTCAGCTCCTGTCTGTATGGGAAATTTCTATTTCTTGGGGTGCTAGTCCTATCTGAACATTGGGGATTCCACCCTCAAGAGGGGCTTGTTTAAGGAAATTCAATGTGTGCTCACTGACAGGAAGCTCAGTGTGCACCGTGTGTGCCCGAGAGAGCAGCAGAAGGCCTGCCATGGCTTCTGTTTCAGTGTACAACTCTGCTCCTGTGTCTACTGGTTAGCACAGTTCTCTCTCTCTCTTTTTTTTTTTTTATGTTTTATTTATTTCTAGGAGGGAGAGAGAGAGAGACAGCGTGAGCAGGGGAGGGTCAGAGAGAGGGAGTCGCAGACTGAAACAGGCTCCAGGCTCTGAGCTGGCAGTCAGCACAGAGCCCGACGCGGGACTTGAACCCACGAACCGCGAGATCATGACCTAAGCGAAAGTCGTACGCTTAACCGACTAAGCCACCCAGGTGCCCCAGCACAGTTCTCTTGAGCTTCCTCCTGCCTTGTCCTCCAGCCCTCACTGCAAGTCCTTTGTGATAGATCATTCTCGATGCACATACATCTGGGGAAGTCCATTCTCAACCCGCATTTATTTATTTATTTATTTACAAATAGTTTATTGTCAAATTAGTTTCCACATAACACCCAGTGCTCATCCCCACAAGTGTCCTCCTCCATGCCCATCCCCCTTCCCCCCCACATCCATCAGTCCTCAGTTTTTGTCAGCATTCAAGAGTCTCTCATGGTTTGCCTCTCTCCCTCTCCCCCACCATTTCCCCCCTTCTTCTCCCCCTTGCATTTAAATTGGCTGGGAGTGGAACGTTTCTTGTTCTTGGATGGAGAATACCAGAAATATCACCTAACTTGACTGTCAGAGAACGGTGTCCATAGATGCGTCGCCATACTGACTTGTCTTAAGCACTAAACACAATCACCGTATTCTGCTTTTCTACAACACCAAGGTGAATATGGAAAAGAGTTTCTCCACATAAACTCACCTGTAAAGGTTTATCTTCTGCGGAACCTACTTGGTAAGTTCAAATTGGTGATGGAAACCAGAGATTGGAATGCCAATATACAGTGAAGGAAAACATTATTTAAACCTGCTGTAAGCACTACACTCTGGTCTGCCCCAAGTTGTCTTAGAAAAGGCAGCCTAAGTAATCACGGTGTTTTGGCTTTGCGGCCCAACCACATCAGACATCAATATCCTCTTTATAAACAGGGGCCCACATTTCATAACAGTATTTTTTAAGTGCATACTGGTAGGAAATTCAAAGCTGGATGATTTGTATTGCTGCTATGATTCACTTGTGCCGAAGAAGAAACATCATAGAAGACCCTGCATCATGATCGCCTGCCGGAGTGGTACAGCGTCTGAGATCACGATTATTTACTTCCTCTCTTTTTTTTAACCTCTTATTGAATAACTATCTTTCCTCCACTTGTATATAATCCAAGCAAGCTAGACACAAACAGGTATGTGTCTATTCAGGAGGGAAAACTAGATATAATAATTAAAAGCTACGTCTATGGTTAGTTAACACGTTACAGGCATTCCAGCTTTGGGTAGAAAATAGAAGGTGACCCTCCCTCAAATGGAGTTAACATGAAACTGAATTACATTAATCATTTTGAGACGACTGGCTCCGAGGGATGTTCTATAAATGATTTGCTGTGTAGACCATGCCATTTCCTCAGGCTTTCCACTGGAACATCAATCTACTGCGAAATGAAGCATGAGCTGTCATTGTGAACACTAACATATTTGTGAAAAACACAAAAGATGCATCTAGAGAGGACACTGAGAATGAGGGTTTGCTTTTCTGCAAGGAAGAGAGGTGATATATCCGCTAGGCAATAACGACAATGAGCACAAAGTAATTTCGATTTATTGAATATGAGAGGAGCAGTGCCAGTTTCCTTAGGCAGATTACTTTTGATGATTCCAGCAACTTTAGGAAGTCAGTATTATTATTTCTCCTTGAAAAGTGGGCAGACTGGGACTCTGACATATTACATGCCTCACCCAAAGTCACTTAGTTGGTGTGTGGTGTGACAGCATCAGAAATCAGATCTGTCAGCCTCCAGCTCGCGGGGCTTTCTCCACGAACTCCTTCTCAGCTGTGCAAGTCTTTCCGCCACCAGAATTTCATACTTTTTGGTGAGACAACTACCAGACAGCATCCCAGGTTGGACAAAACCTCCAGATGAAGCACAGACCCACAAAGAAGTAGCTGTTTTTTTTAAAACAACTTCTTTCTCTAAGGGCCTCAGTTTTGAAGAATGTGTGCCCTGAATGAATAAATCAGCACTCTCACTACTAAAAAGGAATAATCTATCCTCTCTATTAATATATAAGTATTCCAGTTTTTAGATGGTTTCCCATGTTACTTTGAACCTTTGATTGGCATCTTGGATGAACTACTAAATTCAAGTTTCTGAAGTGAGAGAAATGAAAGATCGCTCCGTTGGATTTTTCAACAGCCTTCTTACAGCCTTCTTACAAAGAGGTCTCTTCAAGAGCAATGCCAAAGAAAGCCAGACTGCTACAAAGCTTCTCACTGCCTTTGCATATGCTGGCCCTCTGCCTCAAATGTGCTTTCTGCATTGTCTCCTGACAAATTTCCCCTCCTCCTTTAAAACCCAACTCAACTGGCTCTCAGTTCTTCTGTGAAATCACTCTGCAATTCCCTGAGTAAAGTCAATCTCTTGTTTATTTTAAACCAGTACATAATTTTGCACACATCACTCTTAGATTCACTCAGCACTCTATAGGAACTCCTTCTGTATAATTCTCTCTTCGCATCTAGCCTCTGGGTTACCCAACTTTTTTGATGAAGTCAGAGTCACCTTGTTCCCCCAGCATCTACGACAGTACTCAGTGTAAGAAAAAAATCCTCAATAAATATCGGTAGAAATGATACTTTAAAACCATGCAGTCTTATCTTCCTGTAGTCGTCAGGAAGATGTGAAGAGATGGGTACTTTTTTGAGGTCTACATTCTTGAAGAGCTTACCTAAAATCACCGTTGTTGAACCAAGTTCACTCTAAGTTCACTAAACTTGATTTATTACAATTAAACTTCCTGTTATAGGTTTTCTTTTGCTTGCCCTCTCCGTATTTAATATACCTTCTGCTTATAGGATCATAGGATACCTGAAATAATAGTGACAAAAATGGAGCCCCAGAGAGTCAAGGGACTTACCACAAATGACTTAGCTAAGTGGGAGAGGAAAGTGGAACTCTGAGTCTCTGAGCCCCTTTGTTACTCTGTGTAGTGGACCAAGGGCCTACGGAAAAGTAACAATAACTCTTTAAAGCTTGTTTATAGCTTTTTAACTTATTCAGAAGGAACATTTTTTAATAGTTGTGTGGGGCATCATACCATGGAAAAAGTTGCCACCAGGTTTGTGTCTTTCCCAACAAAGCCATTCACAAACTCAGTGTTGGCAATATCGATCCCAAGTTGGGATTGTGGTTTTCTTTTCTCAATTACCAAGCAATAAAATGCAAGCACGTGTTCATCCATACATACTGGCTGTCAATAAAAAAATAATAAAATGATATTTGCACTGACCATAGTCCGTGTTTTCTGGCTCCCAACAATTTGATGGCCAAAAATAGGGTGTCTGTGGAATAAAAAGAAGTGGAGCCCAGGTTAAGCACATACAAAATTAGTAGAGTTCTTGGTATATGAGCTATGTTCATCCTTAGCAACTATCCAGAATATTTTGCTAATCATGTATGTCATGTATGTTTTGTAAGCCAGGAAAAGTCCCCAAAGAGGCATTGTAAAGCTTTTCTTCTACAATTACTTTGCTAAGCAATTGTTCAGTCTAAATGTGTGCAGCACCTTTGGGTACTTTAAATGTACATTTGCTGCAATTTCACGTCAACTGACGTAACAGTAAAAGGCGTGCCTGCATCATTCAAAATAAGTGTTAATCCACAAAGACTGAAAGCAAAGGATTAAATTCAGTAAGACTCAAGAGAAAATGTGTTTAAATATAACAAATCATTTTTTGTGATTCATGAATCTTGTTACTGTCTTCAGCAGATCCAAAAGCTCAACTGTCAAGATTTACCCTAAGATCTGGCAAGCATTTGTCTGTTTTTGTCAATTATGTGATATAGCTCTCAACAGTATCCAATTAGATTTAAACAACTTTTTTCTCTCACTTTAAAAAATATTTCTTCATAGAGGTGCCTGGGTGGCTCAGTCGGGTAACTGTCCGACTCTTGGTTTCAGCTCAGGTCATGACCTCGTGGTCTGTGGGTTCGAGTCCCACATCGGACTCCATGCTGACAGTACAGAGCCTGCTTGGGATTCTCTCTCTATTGCCCTCTCTCTCTCTGCCCCTCCCCTGCTCGTGCTTGCTCTCTCTCTCTCTCTCAAAATAAATGACTAAATACATTTTTAAAAATGTATTTCTTCACAAAAACACTTACTGTTTTAAAATTTTAAACTGCACAAGTCAGAGGTGATTTTTTAAAAATGAATTTTACTTGATATTACGTGATTTAATTTTAATCATTTTAATTGATTGGTGTGATTAACAATCCATAGAAATCTCATTCTGTGAAATTCTAGAAACTAACAAAACTACAAAGAAACCGTCTGATCAGGAAAACCCTGTTATCCTCGTCAGTTTGTATTTTCTAATAGAGCTTTCCTAGCCCCACTAGTTGGATGTGCGTGGCTCCAGACCATGGGGAAACTGAATGACTACGGTGTACTCTTTCAAACTTTGATGATGACTCCAGGACTCAATGGAACAGATGACTGCAGACATCAAACTTGTGGGTTTAATTATATTTATTAGTCAATTACATTAGCTATCCATGTGTCATGAGCATATCTGAGGTAATCTCTGATGAACCATTTGATAATTCTCCCTCCAGAAGATGGATTCTCAAGAAGGGGGAAGGGATAATTGGGGAGAATTGTTTGAATCTCTGAGGGAGAGCCTTTGCAAATTGCTCAAGACTTCCAGGGGATTTTGATTTAGCCTCTACTCCTTCTGGGAATTCTTGCAGCATAATAAAGAAGTCTACTGATGTTAGTTGTGTACACATGTAAACAAAATGACAACAAGAATTTGAGGTGGGGGGAGTTGAAACATAGAAGAAAGAAGACATCAAGGATTTTTATGGTCCCATCTTCACCTGAATCCTTCTTGACTCCTTAGGAGATAGAGCTTTAAGGGTAAAATTGGGTCAGGATCTAGGGAAACCATACAGGGACAAAGTAGTTGAAATTTTGCTTTTGTGAGGGCCACTAGTTTTTTTGAGATACTTCTCAAAAGCATTATTTCTTGAGGGTTGCTTCTCTATTTTGAGGTGTGTGTGTGTGTGTGTGTGTGTCTGTCCATGTACCTTACTTTTAAAATAGCTGAGATAATCACATTTGTCAGACACGTATTTTTTTCTCAAAGCCATAAGAAATGGTCTTAACTGCATTCTTACCATTTTCCTTTATTCTTCTATCATTTACTTTTGTGAGAATTTCCTGACTAAAAATTAAGAGTGAAGTTCTTTTATGTTGTGATAGTATATGGAAATGCCATCACACCAACATTCTTCACTAATATTGCAAGACATTTTTCTAGCAAATGTGTTTTAATTTATAGCAAAAAAATAATTTAAAGAAAAACAAATGCTTATAATTCACTGAAATGTAAAAATCTACTTTTAAAGTTCAACTAGACTTCAGGACATTTTAATATACATGAGTTTCTCTTGGCTTTTCAGAGTTGGCTTCTTTTAACTATGATAAAATTGATCCAGCTGTTGCTCAATAATCTTTAGCACATATATGAATGTCAGGAAAGTCATGAAAGGGACCCAGGGAATCATGACAGATCTCAATTCCAGCTAGCTAATGAGGATAATAAGACAATTGCAAGTTTACAATAAATATGGAAATCACATGATTTAAATTGTTCTGAAAACTTGAGACAGATTTACATACTGAGCATATCAATGAAATTAAATGAAGAGTTCTGTTTGTCTCAGGTTCATGCCCCGAAGCTTCTTCGGATTCCTAATGATGGTTAAAATCTCAGTGATTCACTGGCAGAGTAGTAAACGTGATATGGCAAGTTTCCTATTTTAATTCATGATTTTTAAAATCCTCACAGGGAGCTCGATTTCAGCTCAGGGTAATCAAGAACTTTCAGCTGCTGGAACCAACATCAAAATGGAAGTGGACACCTTGAACAAGAACGTGTTTTCTCTTAAGAAAGCTTTCAAACAAAAACCGATTAATGCCTTCACAGACATTACAGTAGGAATTCAATTACCCCTGACTTTTCTGGAGCTGCTTTTGTTTGCTTTTTAAATCTCGGTTTTAAGATCCTATGACTATTAGATATACAAATATGTCATATTTATATTCTATTTCAAATGTGAACAGGCCATTAAAATATTTAACAGTTAATATCTAATAGTAATTAATGTATTTTAAAAGACTATCATCTGTCATCTTTGCAGGCACATTGAAAACTTGCTAGCCTTCTGCCAATACCTAGCAGCTACGTAATACATCTACCACCCATTCCCTTGCCTTGTTCCTCGCTCCAGAAGGTAGGGCCACCCATTCCCAGCTCTGCTCACCTTTGACTCCTGGCCGTGACTAAGACACGTAAACCTTGTCTGCCTACTAAGTTCAATGTGGGGAGGACAAAAGCATGGTTAAAGGTTGTAAATCAAGTTAACTCACAACATCGTCCCCAACTTGGGGCCATGTCTGAGCTCGTTTGCTTTAAGGAAAAAGTTTAAATTAGACAATTCTCCAGAAATAAATAGACTATATACAACACTTCCCTCATAGATATGTTATTTTGCACAGAGATAATTTTACTTGTAATATTACTGTGAAGATAGATAAAAGTTGTTATTTTTGTAAAAAGAAAAATCAGAATTTGTGAGGTTTTTATTAGGTCTAAAGTTTACATATAGTCTCCATGCGAAATTTTAAAAAAATTTAATGTTTATTTTATTTTTGAGATAGAGCACTAGAGGGTGGGGGAGAGGCAGAGAGAGATTGAGAGAGAGAGAGAGAGAGAGAGAGAGAGACAGAATCTGAAGCAGGGTCCAGGCTCTGAGGTGTCAGCACCGAGCCTGACACGGGGCTTGAACCCACAAACAGTGAGATCGTGACCTGAGTTGAAGTTGGATGCCCAACTGACTGAGCCACCCAAGCACCCCTATTTGAAAAAAATTTTTAAAGAAAGTAAGATTATATGGAAAATGCAATCCTACAGTAGAAAAGTAAGTCCTTTAAAAAAATAAAAAAGTGTTAGTAAGAAGCAAATAATTTATTTGCTAATAAGTTATAATTTCTATTTATTAAAATGTTACCTTTAGGACCACAAGGTACTTTAACTTAATCAATAAAGTATTTTTAAGCTACCACCACATTAACTATAAAAAAGATGACATTCCTTTATTTTAAAGCCTTTTAAAATTATATAATTTAACTAATATATGTTGCTTGAATATTTAGGTCAGTATCATGATTTCAGGAGACTACTTTACCTCCTAGCTGTTCAGTGCATGAAGTCCTACAACTATTTGCCTCGTCTAAAAGGATCCTAAGGACGTGACGGTGAAGGTTTTCCAGGAAGACAAAGGTCTTTAAATGTTTTTAAAACATATTAACCTCTTTGTTCTCTCTTTGCCCAAGCAAGTTCTTTGGCCTTCAAGTTATTGTTTTGTCATTTATTTAGATATAGAACATCTAACGATATTCAGAACAAATGAGAGAGAATGCTTCGATGTCTACAAATTTGACAATGGGGAGAATCCTCCAAAAATACCTAGAGCAAGAGTCTCACATGATATGTGCCCTGATTTTATGGGCTAGAATCCACCAGGGAGTTATTAAGGAACCATAATGTCTAATAACATGTAGAATACACTTCGGTAAATCATTGTGAAGTCAAGTGTCGACTGCATGCTCAAGGATCAAAATTAGAGTCCACAATCATTTTTGAAAGAATAATGGCATCTGTCTCATGTGAAAATGATTTAGAAAAATTCTTGTCAGTTTATGGGTTATCTAAGGTATACTTCTGTTGCAGATCAGCATCGTGCTGATCAGGCTTCACAGTCTTCTTGTAGGAAGGCCTCAGATACTGACATGCAGAAGCCTTTATATTCGCTACATTCTGTGTGGGAGCTTTCCCATGAGAATTTGCTTTGACTGAAGACAGTATTATATTATGGACAGGGGCCAGGGTATAATCAATTCAGTTAGTTACATCTCTCTGCTTCCTTCCCGGTGGCTAAGGCAACTTACACATGAAGCACTCTCCCACCTCCTGAATTCCAATAAGCCACTCTCTGAATTTTTCTTAACCTTTTATATAAAACATATCTTCAATCATTATATGTTTTAGCTTTCACAAATAGTTTTGTGGAACCAAGCACATTCCAACTTTCTCTGCTTACTGTTTTTCAGTCTTAAATTTAATATTAATGAGTTTCTATCTAGCCTAAGTCAAAGAAAAGTTCTATTTTCAAAATTGTTTTTATAAAAACAATCAGGAAACAAAATGCAGATTTCTATTTTACAGGTAAGGAATATTTTCATTAAACTCACCTGAAACCGGTAAAAGGTGCCATCGTCTTTGAGGGTGAGGACATGATCCGAGATCGGAAAGAAGTAGCCATGGGCAGCCATTAATGTTCCCAAATGTAGCGCCTCCACTATTTCATGAAAACAAACAAATAAAAATGTAGGTAAAATCTTTTTTTTCAAATGTTGATTTACAGGAGTAAACAGTTTTGTTCCCTTTAGAGTATATTCTTGCATTCAAACTCTTGGCATCCTAAGCGACTTGGCTTTTTTTTTTTTCTTCTTTTTTTCCAGTTCTTCCACACAGGGTACTGAGGTGGCTCCGGTTCCTGGTAGTGACTGTGCAACGGCCAGCAGCACCGCGTGACGACCAGCACACAAGAACACAGCATTATGGAATGTTGAGACTGGAAGGTAATTCTGAAATCACAGAATCTGACTCCTTCATTTTATAGATGAGACGTACTTTGCTATATGTTAATATTCTCCCACAAACAATTCTATTTGGCATTTATATAGCACTTTAAGCTTTTAAAGGTATCCTCACTTGTCTCACCCCCCAGCCTATATAATGGATATCTGATACTATCAGGAATTCTTCTAATGACACGGATCACGATTACATGGTGTCATCAGGGAACATTAAGGCATCTAGAACCATTTATGCTGTGTTAAGTGAGCGCTAAGCAACCATCTATGGTACTACTATAGTTCTGCGATCATTGGACTGCTCTAGCTTCCACAGCTGTTCAGATACAGTGTTCTAGCAACAAACTATGAAGATGTTTATTTGACAATGAAAATATTACATTTTCTGAGAAGGCTAAGAAACGGCTGGAACATAATACTTTGATACTCACTCTCTTTTTATAGCAGCCAACAATTTCTTCCAATAAAATGGTGAATAAAATTTGGTCAGCAGAATCATTACTGCATTTGTACAGGACAACATAAAGTTTGGCTAACTTAAAGTCTAGAAGATATGGAACTATGTAAAATAATGTTTTAGTCCAGCAACAAGTTAGATTTATTGATCTGTTCTGTAGCTTTCTCTACAATTTAGTTATGGATTTATTTATGTGTGTGTGTGTGTTTTTTTTTTTAGACAAGTAAATGGTTCTTTAGAATTCTTATAGTAGTTCCCGGACTGTGTGTATCTATCTATATTTCTAGCCATCAATCCTGGGGAGCTTTGATTCTCCAGCCAATATTGAGTCAGTAAGCTGCTTGCTGCAGTGCAGATAAGCATAAGAAACCTGTCCCTCCCCTCCACCCTCCCATGCCTATGGGAGAATTGCTGAATTTTATCTGTCGTAGTGCCCATTTTGATTGTCATCTATCATCTTGTAAACACTTCTATTGGTAACTTGCCCTTCCGGCCTGTTTCTGTGTTGTTCTTGCCTATAATAAAGAAGAACTGCCAATCATCTTCTTTGCCACGTCCTTGGAAGACTGTTGTTAAGTGTCCCAGCCATCTTATTCACACTCTCAATTAAGTCCCTCCTTGCATACCATTGTTTTTTCTACAAAGAAGCAATCTTCCATCAATTAGATGTGTGTGTGTGTGTGTGTGTGTGTGTGTGGGTGGGTGTATCATGTCTATATCCTTATAGCTCAAAGTCGAGACCTTCTCAAAGCCTGTGCTGCTTACAGCTATATACCCACATGTTCTTTGACTCCTGCTGAAACTCAGGAGCTAGTGTGGTGTTGTAGGAAGAACAAAACCTTTGGAGGCACTCACTAATTTTTGTTACCTAAACACCATGTGCTTCTCCTCTTACAACCCTCTTACAGGGTTGTTGAGAGAATCAAACAAGAATATATGTGAAGAAGTTGGAATAATGTCCTGTGTATAGGAGGCATTCAATAGATGTGCTGTACCTTCGTTATTTACACATGAATTCATGCTACTTTAATCCAAATCACTGCCAGGAAATCCACTTGCATAAATTTGCCATCAACAAGGCTGAGTGAGAGAAACTGGCAGTCATAAATAGCATCCTAAATAGCCACCTACATATTATTTGTGTGTGTGTATGTGTGTGGATCATTTATAAAGTTGAAATAGTAAGCGGATCTATAAGGATTGCTGGCTCATAACAATGAGCAGGTGCTTACAGCCTTGTTCATATTCTGAGTCCCTGGACTCACCTACCAGGTGGCAGCAGTCAGAGCAACACATTACATCTGTTTTCAGATTTCAAAGTCAGATGGAGCACCTATCCTGTTATAACCATCTTTATTCGTTCTATTCACAGCAGCCTGTGGCTGAGGAAAATATTTGCGCTACTTTCCAGAAAGAGAATTGAGTTATGGCACATGAGAAAGTTTGCAGGGAATAGATTCAGGAAAGGAACACTGAGATGCCTAGAAAGATAAATAGTGAAAGGCTTCTGAACTCTAATCAGAGGAATGAGGTGACTGAAATAAAGAAAAAAAATCAGTGGGGTGCTGAAGTACTCATCGGGATTAGAGAAAATATGGTGAAAGTAAATATAGTGAAGCTGCAGGAAAAAAATCAGAAGCAAATGAACGTAAGCACATTCTGACCTGTCTGCATCCACTAGATGCTGATTCTGAGATACCATGCATTTCTAGAGGGTAGGTCATATCTGCAGGTTTTCCTCATGTAGCACTACCATGCAAGGTCAGGTCGTACGAAGTCATGTGCTTTGTCACAGGACCACCAGGGACATGGCTCCAGAATCAGAAAAACGCTCAGAGGAAAAGTCAGGGAGTTGGGGTGGATTGTCTGCTCCCTTTCGGACTTTAAACTTGGCACTTCACATATCAAGAGGAAAAAGAGCTATTGAGCCAATATTTACTGAATGAGTAAATAAGTAAATTTATGAATCCATGACACATCAAAAATATGAACAATGTAGTGCTGCATGAAAAAAAGACAACACGAGCGATTTTGTGTTGTGATGATGAGCACCTTGTTCAGCTCTTCCAAGATAATGCAGATATTCGTGGTCGCATTTCAAGATGCTTTTATAAGCTTTTGAGGTGGGGCTGTGGTAGGTATTTTAATTACGGGAAAAGGTAATCGCGAGATTAATGGCATAAACACCACTAAGAGATCTGAGTGGGCAGGGTGTAGGGTTCTCAAGGCTGAAGTGTTTACTGCTTGTGATAAAGATGGAGCTGCACTTCCCCCCGGTCCCTCTGCTTCTGAATGTCGGCACAGCCTTAACCTAATAAGAATCCAGAGGACTGCTGACAGTCTGGGAACAAAGTGTTGGAAGAGTTTAATGAGTAATCCATCAAGATGGCCCTCCCAATAATGACACACCAGATGGCTCCACAACATTATGCTCCTCGGCAAAATAATCACTCATTAATCTCGTACTTGTGTTATTCACGCCACCCGCACAGCTAAATAAAGTTCAACAACAAACCTGCCATAAAATTCCAGTTTATGTTTCTTTTGGAGAGTCAAGCCATGAACACATTGGGAAATAAAAACCCGTCTCCAAGCCACTGTTACCATGTGAACAGCCTCACGTAGCTTTGTTAAGCCTGATCTATTCACCACATTACTACATCCCAAACCCTGAAACAACAGAATTATCAAAATCCTTTAAAAGCAAAGAGAATTCTGCATAACGTACCTTACTTTTGAATCACAAGTACTTGAGAAAAGCATATTATAAAATAGGCGTGTGCTGTTCAGTGCTAGATTCCTGTACATAGAAATATACATAAATTTCTATACTCTGTTCTATACTTACAGCATATTTTCAAAACTCACTAATATCTTCCTTGACCAGATGCCCAAACCCTGGCAGGCCCAGCTCCTCCCAAACGTAGTCCATAATTGTGAAATGATTGAAAAATTCCTCTGAACCAAGAAAATAATAATAAAACAATCTTGCTAAATTATGTTTTTATTTCTATCATGCATTATTTACTTTTATTTTCTGTGTATTATTAAAAATGTGATTGTTTCATCATAAGCACACAGCATATTTGATGTAGTAAATAGGATTAGGAAATATTAAAATATTAGGAAATATTAAAATATTAAAATATTAGGAAATATTTTAGAAGGAAATCCACTCAAAACAGAAAAAAATGACAGCCAATGATATGATATTAGGGAGAGAAAAAGCTAAGAAGCAGACAGGGGTAATTTACTAAACTGTAAAACAGCAGACATTCATCGAGCTGATTCTGAGTCATAAAGATTTTGTTGAGCTTCTTATCTCTGTTTAAGGAGACACGGACGTGGCCATTTTAGAAACCCTTCAAAATATAATTTTTTTTAGAGCTGGCATTTGAAAAGGTGAGATTAGTCATGTGGAAAAATCAAACATGCAGCACATTTTATCCTCTCACAAGGTCAAATAAAAGTAAACTATTACTATATTTAGGAATGTCTGAGATATGTCCACATTCTCAATAGTTCTAGAGTTAATGAAAGAAGTAGGTATTTGGGCTTTCATCTATTTTTTTAATGTTTTGTTTATTTCTGAGAGAGAGAGAGAGGCAGCATGAGCAGGGGAGGTAAGAGAGAGAGGGAGACACAGAATCCGAAGCAGGCTCCAGGCTCTGAGCTGTCAGCACAGAGCCCGTCACGGGGCTCGAACCCACGAACCGTGAGATCATGACCTGACCCGAAGCCGGACGCTTAACCGACTGAGCCACCCAGGCATCCCCTCCCCTGTATTTTTTTTTTTTAAAGCATCATTTCCACACAGAAATATCAAGTGCTGCTTGCTTTCAACAATCATAATCAGGGCATAGAAGTGAATAATATGGTGATGATATAGAAAGGATAAGATAAAATAGATTCTATTTGGGAGAAATAAAAACAGAGGCATAGTTTAGATCAACTGTGAGGAACACACTAGGTAATGAAGACAAGTAAATAATATTCCCAAACAAAGGAGCGGAGTACAGAGCTGAAGTAGCCAAGTTGTGCACCCAAATAATGACTCCCTCCCTTGCTGATTGTGTGACTTGGCGACAAAAGACTTGCGTTTTCTGGGCCTCAGTGTACTCATGTGTAAAATGAGGATAATAAAATATTCATATCAAAGTTTTGTTGAGAGGATAAGCAGAGATAATATGTGCAGTGCACTTCACATAAGGCCTGCCACATAAAAGTGTTATAAAACTTGAGTTATTGTCAGTGAGTTGATACTTAAGAAAGGACACACGCAGTAGCACTCAGTCTAGTGCTCAGGCAATGAGGAAACCGGTAGCTGGCATTGATCTAAGCCTCCAGGTCACGTTAAAAGCTTACAATTCAACATTTTAAAAGTCCTCCAGGTAATCAAACTGGGGTCTCTTGTGTGTAGATGATAAATCAAATCTGCTGTAGAATACACCTTCATATTTTCCTAGACAGCAAAGAACACTACCAAGATTCCGAAGGTTTGGTACTATAGCTATAAAGAAAGATTGCCAGAGGTACTACACCTTGCACACTGGGTTTACAATCCAAAACCTGACAGTGCCAGGGGTCACCGGGAAAGCCCCTTGTCTAGGAGAGAGGTGGGCAGGACTTACTACACAAGACACGCTGAGCTGACACTGCTGAGAAATACTGGTGACAGAGGAGTCACAGTGACAGCAGCTGGAACACAGATGAATTCTTAGAAAACCATAATATTTGCTCAGGGCTCCAAAAAACCAACACATTAAGAAAAACCAGTTGGCACTGAGAGTAACACAATCATAAAAAGTGGCCCTTATCAGACACACAGAGTAGAACAGTCCAGTTGCCTAACATCAGCAGGTATTAAGAAATTATTTAAATATGAAGAGAAATGCTAATTTATTTTATTTTTTAAAGGTTATTTATTTATTTTGAGAGAAAGAGAGAGAACCAAGTGGGGAAGGGGCAGAGAGAGAGAGAGGATTACAGCACTGACCCTGCTGTGAAGCTCAAACTCACAAACCGCGAGATCATGACCTGAGGAGGAATCAAGTCAGATGCTTAACTGACTGAGGCACCCAGGTGCCCTGCTAAATTTTATTTTAAAAAGAGACCTATGCATTACTGGTATGGAGAACTGGCTTAAGATCGTCACTACATAATAACTACATGATATCGGGATGTTCTTTTCACAAATACAGTATATCCCTCTGTGTAAATGATATACTTCCATCATTGTACAAAATGAACTACATTTTAACAAGAATCTATCATATTTATATGTGTGATAGGTGCATATAATGGTAATTCGTACGAAAGAAAATCACTTTGAGTTCATCCAAGAACCGTATAAGGAAACTGTAATAATCACAAGAGCCAAGGCAATCATAACTTATTATGGGACACAACATTCCCTCTAATATTCAGCATACTGGGGTCTCTGGGTAGCTCAGTGGGTTGAGCACTGACTCCTGATATCAGCTCAGGTCATGATCCCAGGGTCGTGGGATCAAGCCCCATGTTGGTTCTGTGCTGAGCATGGAGCCTGCTGAAGATTCTCTCTCTCTCTTTCTCTCTCTCACTCTCGCTCTCTCCCCTTCTGCTCTCCCCCACATGAGCATTCTCTCCCTAAAAAATAAAAGAAATAATAAAATAAAATAAATAAAATAAAATAAAATCCAGCATACATTCTGTATGCTAATTTCTACCAGTTAGCCTCGTTGAATGAGTTAGAAGGAAGTGGGAGTGGGGTGGGGGGTGCAGTGAGTTAACTTATTAGATAGGGAGTTTCCACGTCATGGGCTGATTCACATCAGCAACAGCACACACTACTGAACAAGCACACATACATATCAAGGAAAAACATGCTGAACTGCAGGTCATGGGGTTTGAGTTCTAATCCTAGTTCAGTTCTGTGACTGCATATCTTGAGTAAGTCATCTTGTTTCTCAGGTCCTTAGAGTCGACATCCATAAATGCAGGGCTGGATCGCCAAACTCTTTCCAACTTGGCTTCTTTGGTGTGCAACCAACTTTCAACCGGAAGTTGTGGTAAAAATGATGCCACCCTTATTTTGCCACTTTGTGCCAAAGGGAAATTGATTTTTCTTCTTCTGCAAATAATCTACAGTAAAGAATTTTGTGTGCACAGAGCAAATGTCGTACTTATTTCAAACAAATAGGAACTGGATTGATGAGTATTTCCTATTTATATGCTTTGTACAACTAGTTGCAAAAATGCAGGCATGATACGGGAATAACCAGTAATTCACCCTATGTAACAAAATGATCTGAATGCATTTGGTTTGAAAATCAAATGTCACTGGAAAATCTGACAGACTCCACCAAAAATCTGCTAGAAGTGATCCATGAATTCAGCAAAGTCGCAGGGTACAAAATCAATGTACAGAAATTGGTTGCATTTTACACCCCAATAATGAAGCAACAACTGAAAGAGAAATAAAGAAACTGATCCCATTTACAATTACACCAAGAACCACAAAATACCTGGGAATAAACCTAACCAAAGATGGAAAAGATCTGTATGCTGAAAACTATAGAAGCTTAGGAAGGAAACTGAAGACACAAAGAAATGGAAAAATATTCCATGCTCATGGATTGGAAGGATAAATATTGTTAAAATGTCAATACTACCCAAAGCAATCTACACATTCAATGCAATCCCAATCAAAATTGCACCAGCATTCTTTTCAAAGCTAGAACACACAATCCTATAATTCATATGGAACCACAAAAGACTCCGAATAGCCAAATTAATGTTGAAAAAGAAAACAGAAGCAGGAGACATCACCATCCCAGACTTTAGACTCTACCACAAAGCTGTAATCATCAAAACAGTATGGTATTGGCACAAAAACAGATACATAGACCAATGGAATAGAATAGAGAACTCAGAATTGGACCCAAAAGTGTACAGCCAACTAATCTTTGACAAAGTAGGAAAGAGTATCCAGTGGAAAAAAGACAGCCTCTTTAACAGATGGTGCTGGGAGACCTGGACAGCAGCATGCAGAAGAATGAAACTAGATCATTTTCTCACACGAGACACAAAAATAAGCTCAAAATGGATAAAGGACCTGAACGTGAGACAGGAAACCATCAAAACCCTAGACGAGAAAGCAGGAAACTACCTCCTTGACCTTGGCCACAGCAACTTATTACTTGATATTTCTCCAAAGGCAAGGGAATTAAAAAGCAAAAATGAACTATTGGGACCTCATCAAGTTAAAAAGTGTCTGCACTGGAAAGGAAACCATCATCAAAACTAAAAGGCAACCGACAGAATGGGAAAAGATATTTGCAAATGACATATCGGATAAATGGCTAGTATCCAAAATCTATAAAGAACTCACCAAACTCCACACCTGAAAAGCAAATAATGTAGTGAAGAAATGGGCCAACGACAGGAATAGACACTTCTCCAAAGAGGACATCCAGATGGCCAACAGACACATGAAACGATGCTCAGCATCCCTCCTCATCAGGGAAATACAAATCAAAACCACACTGAGATACCACCTCATGCCAGTCAGAGTGGCTAAAATGAACAGATCAGGAGACTATAGGTACTGGCGAGGATGTGGAGAAACGGGCACCCTCTTACACTGTTGGTGGGAATGCAAACTGGTGCAGCCGCTCTGGAAGACAGTGCAGAGGTGCCTCAAAAAATTAACAATAGAACTTCCCTATGACCCAGCAGTAGAACTGCTGGGAATTTACCCAAGGGACACAGGAGTGCTGATGCATATGGGCACATGTACCCCAATGTTTATAGCAGTGATTTCAACAATAGCCAAATTATGGAAAGAGCCTAAGTGTCCATCAACGGATGAATGGATCAAGAAGATGTGGTTTATCTATAAAATGGAATACTACATGGCAATGAGAAAGAATGAAATCTGGCCTTCTGCAGCAACATGGATGGAACTGGAGGGTGTTATGCTAAGTAAAATAAGTGAGTCAGAGAACGACAGATCCCATATGTTTTTACTCCTTTGTGGATCTTGAGAAACTTAACAGAAGATCATGGGGAAGGGATGGGGGGAAAAGTTACAGAGAGGAAGGGAGGCAAACCATAAGAGGCCCTTAAATACAGAGAGCAAACTGAGGGCTGATGGGGGCTGGGGGAGAGGGGAAAGTAGGTGATGGGCACTGAGGAGGGCACTTGTTGGGATGAGCACTGGGTGTTGTATGGAACCCAATTTAACAATAAATTATATAATTTTAAAAGTATGTGCTGGGCTATTGGCTTATGAAGAAGGATAACTGGGGACTGGAAAAAAGTCTTATGTTCCACTTTCCAGCTTTTCTTATTAAATCCGACTCTGAACAACAACAACAACAACAATAACAAAAGAAAATCAAATGTCACTGGTAAAAAATAAGCAACATAGTCTTCTGATAATACCTGCTAATAGTATCTCTTTTTAAAAAAAGTCACTGTTCATTAATATATTTAAATCGTGATTAAGTAGAAGACTAATTTCAAGCCATAGCTTTGGTCATAGAAAAAGTCACAGTTACTATGAAATTTTTAAACAAAGCCAGATGTAATTTCCTTTAATATGTATTTTGCAGGAGCCAGTGCTTCTACTGGGGGAGTGGAGTTGCCTGGGGTAACAGAACTGATGTGTGAAACTCTCTAGATCATCTTTATCATCTGCTGTTTTTTTTTTTTTAAAGTAAAGACCCCAATTGGCATAAACACATGTACTTATCAGTTTCATTTTCTCATGTCTGTGTCTTTATGCTGGTTTCTGTGTGTGTTGGAAAGCAATTAACCTGGAAATAAGCAACATCTGGGGATACCTGAATTTTAATATACAATACGTGCCATGGTTCTACTCAATAGAGATGGTCCCTTGCAAGGAGCAAAGTTTGGAAATGAGAAGGGGGTAAATTTATT
Source organism: Crocuta crocuta (assembly GCF_008692635.1). Classification (NCBI taxonomy): domain Eukaryota; kingdom Metazoa; phylum Chordata; class Mammalia; order Carnivora; family Hyaenidae; genus Crocuta; species Crocuta crocuta. The sequence goes on from NW_027529596.1 coordinate 3,524,447, forward strand.
AAATGAGATACAATCAGTAAATTAATTGCTCTTTTTTCCATTAAAATTTTTTTTAACATTTATTTATTTTTGAGAGACAGAGCATGCACAGGGGAGGGGCAGAGAGAGAGGGAGACACAGAATCTGAAGCAGGCTCCAGGCTCTGAGCTGTCAGCACAGAGCCCAAGGCAGGGCTTGAACTCACAAACCATGAGATCATGACCTGAGCTGAAGTTGGACGCTTAACCTACTGAGCCACCCAGGCGCCCCACTCTCTTTTTTGTTTTCCATTTAAAAACAGCACAACCATCCATCAGTAATTCGGTTTTAATTTTAAATATCAAAAATTTATCACTATTGCATAGCAGTGAGAATGAGGCAGGTTCACTAACCAGAATAAAGAAATACAGATGAGCTGATTAAAGGATTAACACCTCCTAAAATCTTTATTTTTGCACGATAAGCCAAAATCTAAGCACCAGATGTTTTTAAGGGATTAAAATCAAATCTAAAAATATGGCTTCATAAGATTCTTTTAATAAAGTGTGTAGACAACTCTACTGCCAAAATTCAAACCGAGAATTTCTAGATGCTATATAGATATGAATAATAAGAAAAGACCGATCCTCAGTGGGTTTGCAATCTTTGCGGACCACCCTTCTATACTGGCACCTGCTGCAGAGTGCACGGCCCTTCATGAGGCAGTAGTTAGAGCACAGACTTTCAGCCACATTGTCTGGCTCTGCTGCATATTAGAGATCCTCTAGTTTTGGATACTGAAGTTTTAAAACTTTCAGTATCATGAACACCAATCTGATAAACATTCTGGTGACGTCGCCATTGCACATATCTCCTGCTTGACTTCTCCCCTGAATTCCTACGTTGTGTCCAAGAGCCTGTGTGACATCTCCACATGAGTACTGAACAGACCCCTTGCATTTATCACGGCAAAGCTGAACTGCTGACTTTCATCTCACACTTGCCCTTCTTGCAGTATCTCCCATAGCAGCATATGTCAGTGGTTTTCCTTTCACGTCTCAAGCCCAAACACTTGAAAATTTTGATGTCTGTCTTTCTCTGACTTATCATATCTAGTCCAAGAGCATATTCCAATGATTGGTCCTTGTGAACCCGGAATCTACACCCACCTCCAACCCCCACCAGCCCAATCTTGTATCATCCCTTGATGAGATCTCACTCAGAGAGGAGATGACATTCAGACTAGTTTCCATTCATGCCGTGCTCTTTGCCACAGTGATCATTTTAAAATGTAAACTCAGCAATTCCACTTCTAGATATTTATCTGAAGAAACCAAAAACACCGTAGAAGCAGTATTTACAATAGCCAAGATATGCAAGCAACCCAAGTGTCCATCAATAGATAAATGGAAAGAAGATGTGATCATACACACACACACACACACACACACACACACACACAGAGAGAGAGAGAGAGAAATATCAATCAGACACAAAAAAGAATGAGATCTTGCCATTTGTGATAACATGGGTGATGCTAGAGGATATTATCCTAAGTGAAATAAGTCAGACTGAGGAAGATAAAGGGTAATTTCACTTATGTGTGGAATGTAAAAAACAAAACAAATGAACAAACAATCAAAACACAGCCTCATAGATACAACGAGCAAACCGGATGATGAGCTGAGAGGAGGGGTTTGGGGGATGGACAGAGTTGGTGAAGGGAATTAAGAAATGCAATCTTCCAGTTATGAAATAAATGTGACACAGGGATACAGCATAGGAAGTATAGTCAGTAATATGGTAACAATGTTGTGTGGTGACAGACGGGAACTTGACTCACTGTGGTAAGAACTGTCTAATGTATACAAATATTGAATCACTGTGTGCTACACTTGAAACTAATGCAGTATTATAGGTCCATTATTCTTCAATAATAAAATGTAAATCAGATTATGAAATTCTTAGTACAATCTTCCAATAAGTTTTCATATTTCTCAGAACAGAGCTCAAATTCCTTGACTTGGCTTTAGAAAATCCTACATGATCTGGCCACTAGTTATTTCTCTGTCTTCTTCCCCTGTTATCCACCCCTTCCCATATCCTGCTCTGGAGCACCAACCTCCTTGCTGTACCTCAGACATACCAGGCATGGGCCTGCCATGAGGCTTTGCACTTGCTGTTCTCTCTGCCTGGAATGCCAGCACTCTTTGTCCAAAGAATTGGGCATCCCACTTCATTCCTTGAGCTGATCTCTGGCCAAAGCCACCACATCAGTGACTGCACACCTGACTGCACAGTATAAAATAGGATTCACTCTCTACGCATCTTTTTACTTTGTCTTCTCTTCATAGCACTCACCACCACTTACCATATTAAACATTTGTCTATTTATTATTTACCTCTTCCAATGAACATGCAAGCTCCATGTGAATGGGAACTCTTTTTTTTTGGAGTTTTTCATTTGTTTGTTTACATTTTTGGTTTTTTATCTTATCAGCCCCTAAATTTTCTGTAATATTCAAGCAACTAAAAAAATCTATCACCAAAAATGGACACATGAATCCTATATTATTTCATAGAATGGATTCTTAGAAATAATATAATAGAGTCAAAAGTTACAGACACTTTTAAAGCATTGCTAAATATTGCAAATTTAATTTCTAAAAGTGTATATAATTTAAATTCTCACCAGGAGGTTATAAATATATTGGTTTCCCTGTAAACTTATGAACCATTTGGCATTAGGATTCATTTCCTCATTCCTCATTTGCTGGAATAAATGGTGTCTTGCTTTAATTTGAATTAATTTGTGTTGTGCTACATTATAGTGAATTTTAGCTAAAAAAAGACTAGTCTTGTTATACCTAGCATGAGTGAAAGAAAAATACATACAGAGTTTTCAGCGAAGGCTTTGAGAAAGGTATGGAAGGATATTAGACTCAAGGGAAGAGTAAAGTCCTTCAATATCTCTCCAATCCTCCTAAAAATGCTTTCCTTTCTAATTCTTCATTTTTGATTTGTTCCCTAGGTTTTATCTTACTTACTTACTTACAATATACACCCTTTTGATTTCCTTTAATTTTTTTCTCTATTATTGATCCATACCAGGCTTTAGCAATTTACTCTATGAGTCTTCATTTCTTCATCTATCCATTCATCTACTCAACCATCCATCCATCCATCCATCCATCCATCCATCCATCCATCTTGCTATTCATCTAATATATAGTTATTCATTTTCTGCTTGGTTTCATTCCATGGATACAAAAGTGAATATGACATTCTTTCTGTTTATATCTTCAAAACACACAATACAGTAGAATAACTATGCTTTAAGAAAAAGCAGGTAATGACTTCTGGCTTCAACTGAGACAATGATAAGGAGCTTAGAAGTTGTCACTCCCATTGTTACAACAAGGAAAAGCTGAACAAGCTGAAAATCAAGTTTTCCTGGAGCAATCAGACAACTGAGGTTATAGGACAAAACTTTACCTGAAAATCTGCAGAGACAGCCTAATTCAGAGACACAGCCCAGATTTACTTACTTAGAGAATCAATTCATCCCTTCCTTCCCTTAGTGATTAACCTAACAAAATATATACAGGATCTGTGTGTAAAAGATAAGAAAACACTGACAGAGGAAATAAAATATATTTCATGTTCATAGATTGGAACACTAAGGTGCCATTTTGTTTCCATTTGATCTACAGATTCATTACAAAACCAATCAAAATCCCAGCAAGCTATTTTGTAGACACTGACAGAATGATTCTACAGCTTATATGGAAAGGCAAAAAAAAACAAAAAACAAAAACAAAAACAAAAAAAACCAGAATAACAACCATAATACTGAAGAATAAAAACAAAGTTAGAAGATTCGCACTACATGACTTCAAGATCTACTTTAAAGCTATAGTAATAAAGAAAATATGGTATTGGTTAAGGAACAGACAAATAGATGACAAGAACAGAATACAGAGCCCAGAAATAGACCCATACAAATACAATCAATTGATCTTAGACAAAAGCACAAGGGAAATTAAAAAAAAAAAAGGATAGTCTTTTTCAGGAATTATTTACTGTTTTACACAACCAATTGTTCTGTAAAAAAAAAAAAAACAATGAACTTAGACATGAACTTAGACACAGACACTTACATTATCACAGATGAACTTCACAGTTCACTGTAAAGTGATGGCCCTCCCCCCGACCCTTCATATTGTTCTTCAGAAAGAAGTTACTAAATGTAGCCCAAACTTAAGAAATGAGGAGTTATGATCCACCTCATTCAGGGTAAAATGTATACATAAATTATTTGGAGATTTTTGGAAAGGGACTTTTTTTATATCCTTTATTCATTCATTTATTCACTCATTCATTCATTCTCTATCAGCATGAACCTATGAAAGCATTTTTAAAAGTATTTTAAGATATTATCCAATGCTACTTAATTTATTTTGTTGCAAAAATGTTCCATCTCTGGTCATTGGGAACTCTTTCAGTTGGCTCCCATGTCGCTTTGGCATACCTCCATCATTATGTGTACCCTTAAATGCATATTACTAACTGAAAGAAGCCAGCTTAAAAGGTTATAGACGGTACAACTCCATTTATATGACATTCTAGAAAAGGCAAAGCAATATAGATGATAAACAGATCAATGGTTGCCTGATATGATGAAAATGACTTTTTATCTCTGTGGTTTTCCTCTCTCAAACCTATAATCCCAGTCAACTCATGCAAAAAAAAAAAAAAAATCAAACAAATTCCAATCCAGGGACAGTTTATAAAATACCTGACCATTACTCAAGACTGCCAGGGTCATAATAAACGGGGAAGTCTAAGAAATTCTCACAGTTTAGAGATGGTTACCAAGACATGACAACTAAATGTAATGTGGTAACTTGGATGGGATCCTGGACAGAAGAAGGACATTAGGTAAAAAGAAAGACAACCTGAATAAAGTATGGACTTTAGTTTATAATGTATCAATATTGGTTTAGTAGTTGTGACAAATGTATCATACTAATGTAAGACATCAATAACAAGGGAATTGGGGTGGAAGAAAGTGCAGAGAGCAATCGATGAAATTTTATTCAATCGCGTGGGAGAGTTGAAATTGTTTTTAAGTACTCAGAATAAAGATAAATGAGAGATGCCTTGGTCACCTCTCCAGAGGGCTTCCAGCCTGGCTGTCTTCTGATCTATGTTCCACAATATTGTCCTTTGATCTTCTAAAGAACAAACTCTAACTTTGTATTTGTTCTAAAGATCAAATGTAATGCAACTAAAGTTATTTAACATAGTCTCAGGGACAGAATAGAAACGAACAAATGTGGCTATCATTTTGTTGCTTTCCAACTTAAATCTATTCAAAGTTAACTTCTCCCCATCACGTAACTCACTCCTTAATGATGTCCTTGGGGGCAAGTTTCATCCCTGCTCTACAAAGAAGTTGCTCCTGATAACTTATTCTGTCCAAGACCTGCCTTTACATTATATTCACTCATTCTTTCAGTCAAACTAGATGATCTGAAGCAGGCTGGTTCTCTCCTCTGTGCCTTTACTCTAGTATTTATTATATCCACAAAAGTACCCTTGCTTATCTTCACCGGGTGAAATTCTATGCAATTCCCAGGGTCCACTCAAATACAGCCTTCCCTCATGAAGTCTTTTCTAATTCCATCAGGAGTGCACCCTCCCTCCAATGAGTTCCCAATTCCTGATATCTTTTATTGTAACTAATTGTGTTCTGGTATTAGTCTTTCCTATTATTTCACAAAGATCCTGAAAGATAGGTTCTCTGTTTAAACTCTGTTTCCCTGGCCATGCACTTTACACCTGCTATGTGTGGAACGTATCATTTGTGTTGAAAATAAAGTAAGGAAAAGTGAATTTAACTTTAAAAAACATTTACTTTTGAGTATTTCTTTGATACTTATAATAAATTCCCACTTTGCTCTGATAATTGATATGATTAAAGCTTGCAGTTCAGGGGCTGATATATTACTTTTAGAAGACTCACTTGGTTAAGGGTCCAACTCCTGATTTCAGCTCAGTTCATGATCTAACCGTTCATGAGCATGGGCCCCACACTGAGCTTGCTTGGGATTCTGTCTCCCTCTCTCAATGCCCCTACTCCACTTGTGCACTTTCTCTCTCTTTCAAAAATAAATTAGTAAACATTTAAAAGACTAAAGTAAGAGTTAATATCTTGATTGAAGCCATGCATTTAATAGTTGCTCTAAGAATAATAAGAAAATGTATAATTTGTATGAAAGGATTTTAAATTTGTTATTTTGTACCTATAAATTGCAATGTTTACTATAAGAAAACTTGAGAATTTATTAAATTTTGAAAATAACAGAATAGAAAAATTTCAAATATCATATTCTCTATTTTTAATTAACACATAGTGCAAACACAAAATTATTTCAACTCAATCCATATTTTACATCCAAGTACACGCTTACATACATTTGGAATAGAAAATAGCTAAAACCCAGTTTATTTTTCTTCTAGATATCTTTGAGCTCAACTTTCTTTTTAAGTAGGCTTCACCCTCAGCACTGAGCTCAACATGGATCTTGAATTTACAATCCTGAAATCAAGACCTGAGCTGAGATCAAGGGTCAAATATTCAACTGACTGAGCCACCCAGGCTACCTTAAACCCAACTTTTTTTTTTTTTAATTTTTAAAAGTTTGTTTACTTTGAAGGAGAGAGAGACAGAGTATGAGCAGGGGAGAGGCAGAGAAAGAAAGGAAGACACAGAATCTGAAGCAGGTTCCAGGCTTAGAGCTATCAGTACAAAGCCCAATGCGGGGCTCAAACTCACAATCCACGAATCATGACCTGAGCTGAAGTCAGACGCTTAACCAACTGAGCCACCCAGGCGCCCCATAAACCCAACTTTAAAAACACAAGTAAAGAACTCAGACTAAAGGCATTTGAGATGAGACTCCTGGCACTTGGGACCTTACCCATCCCTCCACTGATGATATAAATGGGCCTAAGTCCAGTCCCTTAATTTTGCCCATAGGAGGGAATGCTGTGTTGCCTAAAACACAGTTTTAGAAGTAACTAGCTGCAACAAATTCTGACTGTAAAATCTTCACAAAAGCAGCGCAGCTTGAGAGTTACCTACGCTAAAAAAAAAAAAAAAAAGCAAATGTATTTCATCCACATGAAAAAAATTGTTAGTAAGAACTTTAGCCTAATTACAAAAATGTCCAACAGGAATGGTCTATGAAGTGCAGTCATGAATAAAGATATGCAGAATGGTAAAATCCATTTTAACTGTATTAATTCTTTAGCATGTTCAGAATTTGAATTTGAGCATTAAAGCAAATTTGGAAGTTGGGAGAAAAACAGACAAAAGCTATGAATAATAAATGATTGCTTCCAGACCTTTTATTTTCCAGAAATTTTATTTAGATAATTAATAATAGAAATAATTACTTGAACTGTGTAGTTTTTATGGGTCAAAATGGTGGAAGTAGTCAAAATAATGTGTAAAGTAAGACATGTACATTACTACGAAGAGAGCAAAGTTGTTAAAAATAAAAACTAGTGTCAATGATATTAAAATGCCACCCTTTTTTAAAGCTAACAAGTATGCAATGATAGGGAAACATACTGTATCAGAGAAACGAAAGCTTCATAGTAGTATTTATTTCCCTTTTTAATCTTCTTTGCCACCCCCTCCTTTCTTTCAGTTAATACAACGGTTTTCAACATGGAAGTATCAGTTGTATGTATGGATGAACACTATCATTTTATCTGCCATATAGCAAAAGAATCTACTATAAACTGCTTGCTCATTTTAGCTTTAAGCAGCATCTTTAGAAATTTACTGTTATTAATGAGATATCAGCTCACACCTGTCAGAATGGCTAAAATCAAAAACACAAGAAACAAGTCTTGATGAGGATGTGGGGAAAAAAGGAACCTTCATGCACTGTTGATCAGAATGCAAACCGGTGTAGCCACTGTGGAAAATAATATGGAGGCTCTTCAAAAAGTTCAAAATAGAGCTACTCTACAATCCAACAATTGCACGGTTGGGTATTTACCCAAACAATACAAATACATGAATTCAAACGGATAGTGCACCCCTATGTTTATAGTGGCAGTATTTGCAATAGCCAAATTATGAAAGCAGCCCAAATGTCCATCAATAGGTGAACTGATAAAGAAGATGTGGTATGTATGTGTGTGTGTGTGTGTGTGTGTGTATAATTCAGCCATAAAAAAGGATAAAATCTAAAAAAAAAAATCTTGCTATTTGCAACAACATGGATGGAGCTAGAGAGTAAAGTACTAAGTGAGCTAAGTCAATCAGAAAAAGGCAAATATCATATGATCTCATTCATATATGGAATTTAAGAAACAAAACAAATGAGCACAAGAAAAAGAGAGAGAAACCAAGAAACAGACTCTCAACTATAGGCAACAAAATGAGTGACGGGGATGGGGACAAAGTACACTGGCCATGATGAGCATTGAGTAACATAAAGAGTTGCTGAATCACTATATTGTACACCTGAAACGGATATAACACTGCATGTTAACAATATTGATGTTAAAATTAAAAACTTAATAAAAAGAATCAATAGAGATGCAGCTTAGTAAAAAGTCACAGCAGTGCCATCTCTTCTAAGCAGAAATCGTAACTCTAATTTATAGGAGGCAAAACATTTTACTATTATGCTCACGTCTATTTTCACTTACTTCAAATGAAAATTTCTGTTCAGCCGAGGTGCCCAAATGTAGCAGACACAGACCAGGAATTTGGTGAGTTCTATGCTTTCTCCTGGCATGCTCGATCTAACTTTAAATTTGAAAGGTTTCTGGTGATGACAGTATGTAATGAAGTTGTTTGCTCCCTGCACTCTGTCTTCTAAACCTGAAGCTTTACTAAATCTGCTCTCTCAGAAAGGCCACCGATGACTACAGAGCCTCTCTTCGCCCTCTCAGTTCTCTCTCCTTAGCTAGCCACTGATGAATCTCTCTTCGTGGAACCCTCTGTTTGATGCCATCCAAACTCCATCTCCTTTGCTGTATTTCCCACTGGCTTCCAGACTCTTCTCTGCTGCTGTCCTCCCAAATGCTATAGTGAGGAAGTCTCTTAAAATCCATCTTTGCGATGGATCCCATTTGCCTTTACTCTTTCTATATGCTTTCTTCTTTGGCAAGCTCATCGAATTTCAAAGTTTTGATTTCCAAATGTATAGCTCATTCATTCACTTATTCAAAACACGGGGAAAAGTAGCAAACAAGGTGCCAGCCCTATTCTTAAGAAATGTGTTGTCTATTTTAATAGGTGAAACAGGCCAATAAATGGGCACTCAACCACACCATGTAATAAGGATTTCAATGAAGTAAGTGCAGTGTTCTGGAAACACGTTAAAAAGACATCCAATCCAATCCCGGGAGGTCAGGAAACTGTTCTGAAAGAGTTGATATATAATTAAAATCCTAAATAAAAGGCAGGAGCTGTGAAGCAAAGAGGACTCCAAGTAAAGAAAACAGCACATGGAAATGCTTGTGATCAAGAGGATAATGCCATTCAACAGACGACCGGCAATCTGGTGGCTGTGAGGCACAGTGCGGGGCAAGAAATTCTGATCTGAGTGTATGCAATGGTAAACACGGCTAGTTCAAAAAAGATTACATATTCCAGATAAAAAGTTTAGACTTTATAAGACATGCTCAGATGGAGTCTTGGAAAGGTCATTGTAGATGCAGTAAAGTGAAAATATGGGTGTGGGAAAAGGAAGAAGAGACATGAGTTGGAAGGCTGTGGTCATTCCCAGTGGGATGTGACTACGGCTAGAATGAGGACAGAGGCAATGCAGAGACATTTTTTCCATAGAGGTATTTTATCTGCTCGTCTGTATATACCCCTAGGAAAAGAATCCCAGGATGTTCCCTCCTGTGTGTTTTCATCTTGCTTCTTCATGGTCCACGATGCCAGCTGAGGTTGTTAGTACAATGAAATCAAACTAGTGGGATGGGAGAAAATTATTCTGCCATTTTTTTCCTAGATCTTTGTGTTGTACATCAAATCTGGGGCTGCTCGCTCCACACTTGTTTAACTTGTCCATGAGTTTCACAACAATTTTCCCAGTTCTGTGATCATCAATGACCTCAAGTTCACCAATGTAACTAACCATGCTTCTTCATCACAGAAACTGAGCACTGACTTTCGAGCATGGCCTAAATGGATAGGGAGCCTGGCATTTTGCCTTTATTTTCAGGATTGTTAATCCTCTTAAGAGTATCTGCCAGGACATTCATGAGCACCATTATGGCAGCACAGAAAGATGGCGGAAGGAACAGTGGAGAGACATTTAAGAGAAGTCTACACAGATTTGAGGATAGAATGATGAGGTCAGTTTTTTATTTGTTGAATAAATGAAACACCTGCTAAAAATCTAAGTGAAAATCTCTATAAGATAGTTAGATCTATAGACCAGGAAGTCAGAAGGAATTCTAGATGTGTGTTCACACCAGTAGTGAATTAAATAAAGGAGAAGGTTTGGGTCTGAAAAACCCTGACAGTTAAGAGACAAATAGAGAAATCTGTGAGGAATACTAAGTTGGAGGGTAGTAAAGTTTTAGTGCAAACCAGAGAATGGAGCAATGGAAGACAAGGGGGGGTTGTCAAAACTGCTACAATGAGGTCAAATTAAAGGCTGAGAAATGAAAAACTGAATGTAGCAACAAGAAGCATATTACTGGCCATACTAAATATGATTATATTTATATAATATGCATATTATATATAATATTATAAATATGATTATAAGTGGAGGATACAAACAAGATTCCAGTGAATTAAGAGATGAGTTACAGACAGAGGAATTAGAGACAGAAAGTACAGCTGAATTTATAAAACTAAGAGAGAGGAAAGTAGCTAGGGTGGACCATTTATCAACATAGAGTGTTTTGTGATGGGAAAAGCCAGTGGTGAATAAACTGGTAAACGTATGGCAGTTCAGGATAGACAAGACAAATAGGAAGGATGCAAGAAGAATCCTGAGGTGGTGTGAAAGGCTGGGAAAGCAAGCACAGGAAGCCTAACCCAGGAGACAAGAATGGTTGTAGACACTGTCATGATTTTTGTGAAGCATAGTGAGTCAGAGAGTTGACAAACTTCTTCGATTTATATTTTCTCTAAAAGATTTTTTTGTTTTATTTTAATGTTTATTTTATTTATTTATTGGTTAACAAAGCTTTTATTTTTATTTTTTTCTATGTCCAAGATGCTTTTTATTTTTTTTCCTTTCATAGTTTATTGTCAAGTTGGTTTCCATATAACACCCAGTTCTCATCCCAACAAGTGCCCTCCCCCATGCTCATCATCCCCCTTCCCCTCTCCCCTCCCCTATCAGGCCTCAGTTTGTTCTTGGCATTCAAGAGTCTCTCATGGTTTGCCTCCCTCCTTCTTCCCAACTATTTTTCCCCTTCTCCTCCCCCATGGTCCTCCGTTAAATTCCTCCTAATCCACCTATACGTGCAAACATACGGTGTCTGTCCTTCTCTGCCTGACTTATTTCACTCAGCATAACACCCTCAAGTTCCATCCACGTTGCTACACATGGTCAGATTTCATTCTTTCTCATTGCCATGTAGTATTCCATCGTATAGATAAACCACATCTTCTTGATCCATTCATCAGGTGATGGACACTTAGGCTCTAAAAGTTACAGTCTGATGCTGAAGATGATAGTGAACGAGTCTATTGGGAGACTTCAGGAAAATGAAGAAGGTTGTGAATAATCACTCCCACTGAACAGGAGCTACAACTACAAAAGCATAATTGTCAAGAGACCCTGAAGGCCTGATTGGGTTTGGAAACTGTGACACCTTGAGGGCAATAACCTCTAGCATTGAGTGTCTTTCCATAGCGTGTGCAAAGTTTCAGCAGTGAGACGGACCCGGGATTACACATACACTCTGTTGGCGGACCGCTGAAAGAGAAAATTGCAAGCCTGTGTGAACTGAAGTAGCTGGCTGTTTTGCTGCTGGTATAAGGATTCCTCGAATGTCTGTCTTCCCTGTGAGAGGGGCAGTATGAGTATATTCACCCCGACGCACTTCCGATACAAGAACAAGCACATTTGGTGAATGCATAATTTTGAAATGCTTGAATGGTCCTACCAGCAAACCTGGTCTCTGGTTACTGTTTTATCACCTTCACATCACAGGGAGAAGCTTGGGCTTCTACCGCCCTCATTACTCACAGAATATAACCTTCCATGGGGGTCTTGTTTAAGATGATGGGATTTTGCATCATTTGTATGGTATCATCTAAGCGACAGCTTACACTTCTGTCCTACTCTTTACTTTTAAACTGTCCACATCGCTGTCAATTTGCCTGGAACTTTTTCTGTGACACGGGGTGGCTAGAATCAATTGTTTTCTCAAATGTCTCAGTTACTAGTTACAGAGGCCTTTCCAAATAAAGGGCCTCATTTAACTTCCAGTAGCAGCTCCTGCGAGCCACATCCCTAGGGTTTGCTTAAGTCAGTGAATACGCAGTGTGAGTAAACATGTGCTAGAATCTGCAGAGGTGCAGGTGGACAATGAGCACAGGCATGAGACGGAGCTGCACAGGGTCCTCCTTCCCAGCAAGGCCAGCGGGGGAAGGGGCCCCCAGCTGCCAGGTATTCATGCTCAACTGTTTGCTCTTATTTCTCTTACAAAGGGCTGGGGCAACCGTAGGGGTGTAGTTAAAGGCAGGTTAAGGCACTGAGTTAAAATTTCTTTTATGCTTTGAATAATTTCTTCCTGTTTATGATACTGCATCAGCGACCAAGAACTTACCAGGCGACCATTGTGCATATGTTAGTACATTAGGCATTTTATCAGATTTGAGGGCCCAGTTGGGAGCTGGAAAACATTAATAAAATTTAGGGCTTCGTGTTGATACAAAGGCAAGGAAATGGAAAAATCTCTATTTGTAGAGGGACATGATGTTCTCCTTGCTTGATGGCTGAGCATTGCTTACCGGATCGAGCAGAAATGTCTCAGAAGAGCAATTCTGGGCTTTGTATGCCCAATCACCCAACACTTTCACCTTACGTCCTGTGTCATTCCAGAAAAGCTGACCTACTTTCTCTCCCTAAACTATAGGAAAAGAAATGCCGACAACTGCTACTTTTCTAAGCTAGAAGCAAGTGGTCTGACCTTGAATCGTGTTAGAAAAGATCGGGTATCTTCAGGGGTCAGGATGCTTCCCAATGGCCTCACGTTTGTTGAAAAATTCTCAGAAAAAAGAATCAAAACATAACCTAAAGCAGTTATTTTACTTAGTATATCATTTCAGGCCTAGAGATAAATTTCCAAATTATACATTCGGGTTTTTATGATTTTTATGAGATTCTGGTATGTCCTTCTATGCCTTACCTTGGGTTTTCCAGTGTACTATAATATTTCAACCAATATATCATGGTTTGCTTCTAATAGGATCTACTATTTGCTCATAAAACTCATTTTTCCATGGAATAATAGCATTGTTTCAGAACATTAGAGTAATTTCCTGTGGTTGGATAGCATATATATCCTTGACTTTACTTAGAGAAAAATAGATTATTAGAAATCAATGGATTGATAAACCTGGAAAGTTTCACTTTCTGTTCTATAACTAAACACTTTATATGCCACGAAAGGTCATGGGAACCTATTGCCTTTCGCTTTGAGGTAAACCTCTCTCTAGAGTGTGAACCATGAACACTGAAATATGAAAGATAAAAAAGTTTTAAAAGCCTGTTTATATGTTAATATTCTCTTTGTTAATAATATTCAATTCAATAATATTTAAATGCCCAATATGTACCAGGCACACTAAAGATGCCAGAGACAGAGCAAAGAAAAAATGAGGACTCTCTGCTTACACACAAAATGCACATTCTTTTTTTTTAATGTTTATTTATTTTTGAGAGAGAGACAGAGCATGAGTGGAGGAGGTGCAGAGAAAGAGAAGACACAGAACGTGAAACAGGCTCCAGGCTCTGAGCTGTCAGCACAGAGCCCGACGTGGGGCTCAAACTCAGGAAGAGCATGATCATGACCTAGGCCAAAGTCAGACGCTTAACCAACTGAACCACCCAGGTACCCCTCAAAACACACATTCTAATGAATATGTGCCTAAGACTTTGTAAAAATGCCCTGAAGCCAGATAATCATGTGACAGTGGAGGGACCGTCCATGCCTCTGTCAATAAGGGTGGTATTATGTCAACATGCCCTTGGAAGAGGTCAGTCCTCAAACATACCCTAAAAAAAGGTCAATACTGAAATCAGATACAAGAATTCAGAAACTGGCCAAGAGTAGGAAGAATGATACCTGTATCCTTTTCATATTGACTAGGAATCAGGTAAGCCCAGACTCTGGGACTGAATATGCCTGGAAGATTTTCAGGGTTGGAGATGTCGGTGACTGTCCCTAGATATGAGGAGGGCAACAGGGAAAAAGTTTCTAAAGGACTTACAGTCAGATCTGGACTGTGAAGGGATAACAGTTACTTTCCATGATGTATTTTCCTTTTACTCTCTGTGATGCTCAAAAACATCTTGTGAAAACTTAGAGTCTGGGAGATGAAAGGGGGAGTCTGTGAGGAGGTACAGTCTTCACAGAACCCAAGTAGGAGTGGTGCCCTTGGTTGAGGTCCAAGTGATGGTAGCAGACGGTCACTGTGTTGGAACACAATCTCAAAAGGGTAACGGAGGCTCTGGTATGGACGTGGACATCACAGATAGGTGGGGGGAAGGGACGTGAGATACTGGTTCCTGAGTGGCCCAGGAAAAATATCAGATATGGGGAAACAAAGCCAATGAGAGCTCATGCCTTCAAAGAAGACTGGAATTTTAACTGTCACTACCTGAGTGCTTTTTATGAATGCGTTTATTCTCTTTTTTATATTTCCCAGGTTAGCTATAGTGAATTTGTAATGGTTTTTTATAATTCAAAATGTTCTAACAATATTAATGTCTGCTTTATAAGGTATTATATGTGACATCTGAGATCCATCCCCAAGAAAAGTCTGTTGAATGACCTACCAAGCAGCTACTAGGGGGCCCTTGAGGAAATAGCCAAGGAAAACCTGGCAGATCACTTAGTGAAGGTTAAGGCTTCAGCACTGAAGCCCCCAGAAGGGTAATAAACAAGTGTGTGTCCATATCATTGCTTACACAGAGACCCACAACTACCCAGACCACAGATGTTTTCGTGAATGAACCCCACCAGAGGAAAAATCAAATGTCAGGTTTACTGAAATAACCAAATAACCCTCAACAGTCTGAAAAATCTGACACCCCCTCTTTTTGTGACTATTCAATAAGATCAAAGTGGTAGTGACGTCTGGCAGATCCCCTTTAAAAAAAACTGGATTAAGTCAAAGGAGCAGTTATTTATGGAAAATTACAAAATCACAATCCAAACGTATGCCTTACATGAAATGGAGTTAATCAGAACTCTACGTGATGTACATGACCCTAGTCGGCCTCAATGCCCAGGTATTCATGAATGCAGCAAAGAAGAACAATTCTGAGTGATTCTAGAAATACCAGTCACTTAAATTATAACATAACTGCAAAATTCAAAAGGCATTTAGTTTTCTTAGACACAAGGACTTCTTTGCTTACAGGGGAATTTTCAAAATATAAAAATCCTATTATATGTTACACTGAGTTTCTTAGAGTCATTATTTTAAAAAGGTCTATTTATGTAGAAGCAGGAAGCTTTCTGTGTGGTTTGCTACCAAAGGATAGTGAAAAGACGGGTGCATTTGTGCCACGGGAGGATCACATTCTGGTCACAGAGCTTCTGCGAGAGCTGCTGTCACGTGTTCTGTGCTGTGGTCGCCAGCATCTCCTGCCATTCTTAGAACCATTGGAAGCACTTTATGAATAGGACAAGCAGCTTGTTCTCGGCTCAAATATAGAGGGGAAAATCCCAACTCCTTCTTCAGTTGGGAGATAAAATATCTGTTATCTTAATGAAAGATAAAGGGGCCTGACTTTTCAGACAGCTCTTAGGCTACAGTCTATGGCTCTTTCTGGATAACATATACAATTACTTACATTTCCCCATACTTTTTGCATGGGCGATCCTGATGAACTGGTCTATTTTCAGTGATGTCCTATGCTTTAGGCTTTACTATCTCTACCAAATCCTTTCTACTTTTCTTTCCTTCTTTATAATTTTTTCCTTCCTTCCTTTCTTCCTTCTTTTCTTCCATCCAAACCTACCTTTAAAAATAATGTGTATACCAGGGGTGCCTGGGTGGCTCAGTCAGTTGAGCATCCGACTCATGATTTCGGCTGAGGTCAGGATCTCACAGTTCGTGATGTAGAGCCCAGAGTTGGGCTCTTCACTGACATTGAACCTGCTTGGGATTCTCTCTTTCCCTCCCTCTTTGCCCCTGTCTGACTTGTGCTCTCTCTCTCAAAATAAATAATCTTTAAAAAATGTGTATATTTCTCTCCCCCACCCCCCAAAAATCAAGTTGGCTTATAAAAGGAAGGTGGTGTACACAAAAAGGTTAATAAAATAGACAGCGACGACCTAAAAAGAAGAAAACAACAGAGAGGCCAGCCAGCTGTTAGAAGAATTACACTATGCCATGGAGCAATTGTGTTTTTCCATTTGGTCTTTATTTTTTTTTCTTAGTGAATAGGATAAAAATATTAACCTCTGCTGAGGTATGGAATGTTCCTAAGTGAATTAAACAACTATTTTAAAGTACACTGAATTCTAGCATCATTATGCTTGTTCATAAGTTTTATAAGCAAAAGGACAGCAATTCTAATTAGATTCCCAGCTGTTTTTAGTATTTTCCTTAACTGTTGGCAACTCTAATAAGTAATCTATTAAAAAAAAACAACTCTGCCAATCAAGTAAAATTGGGAAAGACCATAAAACCCTGGGACTGGCACTTACAGATGCGTGTGCTGGCCAGTCCAAACCAAAAGAGGGAAATGGCACAGCCAGAAGGCACCTGCCAAATCTCTAACTAATGTGCAGTGTTGATATCATGTCTGATATCCATCAGGTGTGAGTCCTGGCTCCCCGTCTCTGCTCTGTTCCAAGCCTTAGAGGCCTCATCTGTAAAATAAAGTTGACACTCCTCCTCTGGATCTGAAAAAGTTAATGATTTGATATCAAGTGTTTCGGGATTTGAGTATTGGTTCTACCTTTTAGTAGCTTCATGACATGAGACTTCGATTTCTGATACACCATGTGCTTCATGAAGTTTCTTTCTCTCCTTTAAAACCGAATAACACATATCGAATTCTCAACATGGTGTTCATACCTTGCTGGTGTTCAGTACACCTGAGCTCTCTTGTCTCCTTGTTTGCAAGAACTAAATAGGAAGGAAACATCCACAATGGTACCTGAAGGCACCCAATTAATTAATGTTAGCGTATTATAATTATTTCCCATCGTTATTGCAATTTAGTGATGGAGGGGGATATGAAGGCAGCCAAAAGCCCAAAGCAGAAAAGGCTTCTTTCTATCAACAGAAAAAAAAAAGGCCTCTTGGTGGCTGAAATCATAGCAGACGTACTAGGAGTAATAACTTCTATTTTGGTAATGAAAACTTCTATTCATGGACTTTATGAAGACCTTTCAGTGTGTTTTGGGTTTTAAGTTTTAATTAGGTAGAGCAACTGCAGGGAGACATTCGTCAAATGACAATAGCAGTCCCTTGTTACATTTTGAAGTGCATTAATGCAAAACATGAATACATACATACATGGAGAAATGGATATTGTTAATAAGTTACATGAGACAGTGGCCTCAACAAGCTGGCTGTGATTGGGCTTTTCTTGTTGGTACTTTGAATGGGGCACATCATGGAATAAATATCTGCAGACATTTTCACTTAATTGCCCTGGTAGAGTATTTCCAAGGGTCAATGGGCACCAAGAGAGAGATTCCTGATGATATGAAATGTACAAGATACCATACATTTTTAAAGGTGGGGTAGCATTAGAATATATGCAAAAAGGAATTACTGGTTTCTTCTGAGGAGAAGCTAGTAACACACTGAAATGAATTCATAAGGAAAACCATGGCTCCTCCTCATCTCATGTGAAAATAATTAGAACAGCAAATAGTATTCCTCTTGTACTTCACTATGAAGGTTTGGCTGTGGTAGCAGAGACATGGGTTGGGAGCAGGTGCTCAAAGATATGAGGCATTTATTCATGTTTCTTTAAGTGTTATTTAAAACAGAAAGTGCATATCTGAAAGATGTGTACTTGTGTTATGTCTACTATCTTGAAGTAGGTCAAACTAATCAATCTTGTTAGAACCATAGGATGGCTCTGCTTTATGATTTCTTGTATGTTACCACCAGAATGTTAAACAATGCCTTGGAAACCCAGAATGTTTTCCTAAAATGGTTCACTAGCACTGGAACAATAAATAATAAAGGAGTCACTTTATTTCTTTCATACTGATATGATACCTTGCAGAACGGACAATAAAATATGTATTTTATAAGGCATTTCTCACAAGAGGGGCTTGATGTAATTTGCAAGTGTTTTAAATGCCCCTATCTTTATCTTTCTGCCACCCAAGTAAAACTGTTGTTTGAAGCACTATGAGGAGTATCTGGAAAAGATTTATTTTTATTTTGAGGTGCCTGGGTGGCTCAGTCGGTTAAGCATCCAATGTGGCCCAGGTCATTATCTCACAGTTCATGAGTTCGAGCCCCACATCAGGCTCTGTGCAGACAGTCTGGAGCCTGGAGCCTGCTTCAGGTTCTGTGTCTCCTTCTCTCTCTGTCCTCCCCCTTCACTCATGTTCTGTCTCTCTCTCAAAAATAAATAAACATTTTAAAACTTAAAAAAGAAAAGATTTCCTTTTATTTTGAATGTAACAGGAATATATTGGAATACGTAGAAAATAGCTCTACCAAAGGGTACACCCAGGATGCACTAGCTAAATATAACATCGAATCTAAGAAAATCAATTACTTTATTCCAAAAGACACCATGTAAGGGACCATCTGGTCAGGTGGGTTCAAGCACCTCTCATGATTGCCAACCATGTAACGAAAAGCAGAATCTAAGCCTGAAATAATTGTGCCAAAAAGAGAAAACACACAGGTAGAGATTAGGAGACTAAAGTTCTGTTTCTTTGAACCATGTTTTTGTGTGATTTTGGACATTCATATTTTTCTCGGTTGACTTTCCAGTTGTCAAATGAATACATCTTATGCATGGCTATGTCACGATATTGTTGTAGTATTCAAATAAAACAGTGTCTTTTAAATGATTTGGAATAGCATGAAAGATTTTGCAGATTCAAAATATTATCAAGGATAACAGAGACATTCTATACATTCTCCTTTCTGATATACCTTCATGTTCCTTGAGCTGATTTCTCTGGCAGACCAACCAAATGCATGCGGTATGAAGGCAACTTGTAACAGAGTTTTATTATATTCATTAAGAGAATTTGGATCATTTTGTCTAGAGGACTGGTAGAGAATTGGAGGTCAATGAAGGACTCTAATGGTGAGCATAATGGGTTGATTTAATTAGTTCGGTGACATTTAAGATATTCGATCCAGTTCAGTGATGTGTAAGCAAAACATCTGGTTGACTTATCTGAATCTCAATTTTCCAGATATTTTTACAATAGGTAATACCTCTAGAAGGAGAACTATTGCAACTATTCAACATTAAGTTTTTATTCTGGATAAATCTCTATTCTTAATCTTATTCTTCTATCTGCATTTTAAACCATTTCTTTCAAATTGGGTTTGGTTTAGATAAGGAAAGATTCATTTTAAATTTCTTTCTCTTCATTTTTCCTCATTTATTTAAGAGAACACAAACCAAATCATTGGCTACCAAAAACTTAATGCCACTTCAGTGGATTCCCGTTAGTAAAAATCAAGAGATTATTGATAACTTATTGATCTTGACACTTCAGTCAATGACTGGAGAGGATGCATGTCTTCTGCCGTCATGGTGTTTTTTTTTTTATTTGACTAAAGCAATAAGACTAACATGTAAAATAAAAAATAGAAGATAAAATTAATCAACAAATTGAGTAGTAGCAAGTGCAAATAATTCATGGTAAAGAAAAGCACTTGGGAGCTGAATTATGTAGAGAAGGCTTCATAGAATAGATTGTGTTTGAAGGCTAGTATAAAAATTGCATGCATTTTAAAGAATCCAATTTAGCTAAATATGCCTGCAAATGTTCAGAGTTTTAAAAGAATCTGGCCTATTTAAAAATAAAATCAAAATTTTGGCACACTAGAATGTTGACTCACTTAAACTTCATAAAACACCATATTAAAAGCATTTTGCTGATGAAGAAAAAAAGAGAGAGGGAGAGAGAGATTAACTAACTTGCCCAATGCCAGTAAGTACTTGAATCAAGACTTGAGCTCAAGGATGTCTGCAGAGCCTATGACTCATCTTCAATGCCAAGTAGCCTCTCAAGGAA
The DNA here is from genome assembly GCF_008692635.1 of Crocuta crocuta. Lineage (NCBI taxonomy): Eukaryota > Metazoa > Chordata > Mammalia > Carnivora > Hyaenidae > Crocuta > Crocuta crocuta. Next base: position 3,544,889 of record NW_027529596.1, read on the forward strand.
CACTGGGATCTCAAGAAGCAAGGGTGGATGGAGAGAAAGAGAAAAGTGGAGCAAGCAGGGTATTGTTCAGGGAACACAGAGAATGTACCTAATGTTCTTTAATATCTAGTAGTCATAGTGAGGCTCATTTCAGATTTTGGCTGCTCATTGGACTGAGGATCTTAAGGTACTCCTCACCCTGGTAAGCATCACTTCACGAGCTTGGCAAGGGTGATTCTTCCAGTGAGAGGCAGCAAAGATTACAAATGAGCAGCATGATGTCAAGAAGTTATTAATCTCTGCCAGTCATTTTGTAAAGGATGCAAACTTCATTGAAGCACTGTCGTTTGATAAATTTTCTCAAAATATCATCCATAATTAATGACATGATTGACATTAGACACAAAGCATATTTAATAACAAATTATGAATAGGTTCTGGAGGATAAATTTTGCAAGCACAAGCCAAAAGCTAATAGTTCATATTACAGAAAGGCAGATCTGAAAAACAGAAGAAATACGAATGTGGAAGTTTTCTGCAGTAATGGCCCAAATTTGATCACATACCTCTGTATTCATGCTGTTGGACAGTCTTTCCTTACATTGGTTCTGGACTTGGCCATGCTACTTGCCTTGGCTGATGAAACAATAGAAAATGTGACTCCAGTACAAGCCACCATAGTAAGATACCAGTGCCAGCAGGCTAAAGGATGAGAGAATGAGCTGCAACTAGCTGACGACCTACCTATTATTGAATACACCAAAAAATCCTAGATCATCCACCCAACCACCTGGCTACAATCCAGAAAAGGAAAGCCCACCAGAAGCCAACCAAGCAAACCCCCAGAAGAGGTGACCAACCAATCCACAGAATTATGAACTAAATAGCATGGTTTTTTATTGTGGGGACTAAGCTTAGGAACTCCCTGGGCTTGTACCGATAGGTTAACAAGGCATAAAGAATTAGAAAGCCATAGGATGCTCACACCAAAGTTTGGGTAAACAGAATTAGGTAAATAGGTTTAGAGAGGGCGGGGCAAAGGCCCCACTATAGAACAAAGGTATGTGAGGTAAACAAGATTAGGTATTCAGGGCAAAAACACCCTCCAACTTAGTACAATAGCAGAGGGCTGCTTTCACAGGGAGGGCCAAATTAGGTAAACAGGTAAATAGGACTATAAATCACTCCTGGGGAAATTGTTCAGAGTGGAGCTAATGAGAAAATGAAAGGTGCCTTGTTAACCCATCAGTGCAAGCCCAGGAAATTCCTAAGCTTATATCCCACAGGTTATTTTAAGCCACTGAGTTTACGCAGCAAAAGCTATTTGATACGATAGAAAACTATTTCAAGCAATGAGAAAAACGAGCAAAAAAAAGGTATTACAAACCTGTTTCTCAAATAGAAACCTAGCAATCCAAAAGGTTCATACTGCAAAGACTGTGGTGTGTCCAGGCAGCAAGGGTTTGGACATCCTTAAAGAATCCCATACCTCAGAATGATAGAAGAGAAGCAGAATATTCTTGTGCAACTGAAAGTAAAATAGAAAAACACCACAGGGCCTTGGGAAGCACAGCACGCTTTCCCAGTGTGAGGCAGAATCACTCGGTGTGCCCCCAACCTGAGGTTTGGCAAAAGCAAAGATTATAAACAGACAGGAAGAGGCCCTGCCAATGCGAACAGGGAGCAACACAGAAGCAGTGGAGAGGACCGCCAACTGAAGACATGGGTGCTGGACTCCCAGGAGGAGCTGATATAGACAGAGACCCACCAAGGGCTAAATCCCTCCTCCTATTCTCCTGCCCCCAACCAACATATGGTGGGCATCAATTTCTTCTCTGTGAAACCAAAGTACCACTTTATTCTACCGGCTAGACTCTCACTCCGAGACTAACGCAATTTATTCTGGGCTTTGCATTTTCATACATATTCTATCTTCTCAGTAATAGTACTGAAAGGTATTAATAAAAGGATTAGCCCTTCACACCACAAAAACATAAGCTAAGTTTATAACTATTGACTCGTCATCAACAACAACAAATCACACAAACCTGCATCCAGGATTAAAAATTAGGATGGGTGCCAAAATACATGCCCCCGAAGTCTAACAATACACTATATACATTGGATCAGATTGCAACAGCCTCCTAAGAAAGCATGGCAGTACTAAGAGAAGACTCTGGAAAATGACTAATGAAACACCCAGTCTGCAGTGGGACAGTCAGAACTCAGAAGGATAAGGGAGCACACCACTTTGGATCCTGTTCACTGAAGTCAGTGAACGGCAGCTCCTCTCCACCACCTGGAGAGCACAGAGCATGTGGGTCTTGCATGACCACAGTTTGTGGGCCACTGGGAATGGACAAAGCAGAATATGGGGTGAGTCTGATGCAGTGGGAAGGGTCCATCATGAAGAAGACCTGTGGCCAGGATTGCTTCCATTTCTACGCCTTGCCCTCTAGACTCAGTCTAACTAAAGACTAAAACTAACCTATTAATGCAAGTTAATGTGACGAGTATGGCAGCTCTAGTTACGAAGAACAGAAATTATGGCACTGTGTTACCTAAAGACAAAACACCTACCCTGTCAATAGTTAAACATCAATCAGTATTGTGAGGAATCGTTTATATTTGAGGAGAATAAATGGGAAAATGATTCATAAAACAAGCCTAAAACATTTCTAAGACATCAAATGGCATGAAGATACAACAGTATCTTCGAGGTGTGATTAAAATATTAAAAGTGAATGACACCGATATAACTAAAGAGGAGATGAAAGATAACTTAAAAGAGCATGCTGGGATGGGAAGAGGGTATGCCAAAGGCAGGTGGAAATGGGGAGCTGGAGAGAAGAATGAATATTTTAAATGCAATAGTGTTTGTTCTTCCTTAGCAGCAATAAAGAACTGAATCTCCAGTGAAGGAAATCAGAATCAATGTTATAATGTGCAAAGTTAATAAGTTTACATAGATGGAGAAGAAAGGGAAAGAGCTAAGAAAAGAATCAGAAAGAAGAAAATGATAATTGGGTGTAAGACAGAATAAAACATACTAGTAAATGTCATTTTAAAAGAACAAACAAGAATAACACAGGGAACTAATTGGATAAAATAACAAAAATGAATACAAAAAGAACTATGACTGTGAGTTTTCTGAGCAATTATTATGTAATAAATGCCTTTTCACTGTTTTTTTTTTAGTAGTAGCTGCTTTATATACATTAATTCTTTAATTTTCAGGAAAGCACAAAGTAGTGGGCACTTTAGAAATGAAGAAATGAAATCTAAATAATATAACAGGAAAACTTATTTTCAACTTAGTAAACCTGAATCAACAGACTTTAATTATTCAGCAGATCACACGAATACACCAACAAACAAATAAACTCCTAGCAGTTGTGTACTTATTTCAAAACTGGGGAAGATATTACAGGGATCTAGGCAGTGAAACACACACACCCACACACACACACACACACACGAAAAATTAGTTTTCTTCATTTTGCCAATGTGCTGAATGCATAACAGCAATGAATCAATATCTATGGTGTTTTAAAGAAGAAAGTTTATCTCATCTACATTATCTAGCCAAATAGTCAACATATACACAGACAACAAAATTTATGTCAGATACACAGAGGTCAAGAATTGAACAACCACATAGAATCCTGAAAAACTGCTGGAAGAAGAATTCTAGCTTTACAATAACTCAGTTAAAAATAGTAACAAAAACAAAATTTAGTAAAATAGTGATATAGAAAGTTACCATATGTAAATCAACTCTTTTCATATGTACAAACAATGACCAGTTAATAGATATAATTGAAGAGAAGACCGCACTTATAATAGTAACACAAAATAAAGTAAGTAGGAATATGTTTGATATGAAGCATGCAAAACCTATGTGAGGAAACCTAAAAACACTGCTGAAAGACCACAAAGCAGACTTGAATAAGTGAAAAGACACAGCATGTTCTTGGATAGAAGACTGAACACTGTAACTGGCCTGGGGAAGATGGAAAGAGCAGGTCTGAAAGGGGATCAGTCAGGGTTCTACTTTGGTCATGCTGAGACTGGCCCCCTGCAGGAGGCCACATATGCATCAGATAGACCAGGATGGAACGCCATGAAAGCTATGACTTTGGGAGCCCTTCACATATACCACTGAGCTACAGTGTGTATACGAAGAAAAGCACCTAGGACAGAAACCTGGACATTCCAACATTTATAGATTAGCTAGGAGTCGAGAACCATCGCAGAAGACCTACACGGGCAGTGACAAGGAGGAAAAGCCATGAATGTTAGATACCCTAGAAGTCAAAGACAAGTCATTCATGGAGGGAATGTTCTTCCTGTATTTCCAGTGCTTAGTCCATCGTAAGAATTCAGAAAATATGTGTTAAGTGAATAAAAGTATGAATAAATCAATGAAGGGATGCCTGAGTAGCTCAGTTGGTTGAACATCCAACTCTTGATTTCGGCTCAGGTCATGATCACAGGGTCGTGGGATCAAGGCCTAGTCAGGCTCCATGCTGAGGGCAGACTCTGCTTAAGATTCTCTCTCTCTCTCTCTCTCTCCTTCTGCCTCTCTCCCCAGCTCGTGCTCACTCTCTCAGTCTCTAATTAATTAAAAAAAGTCAATGAAGAAATAAGTCTTTTTCTAGAAAAAATATTGTTAAAATAGACCCAAGAGATAGATGAAAACAAAACTTTTAGATGAATCCTGCATGTGTATTATATGGGTATTAAATATATGTGTGTGAACATAACAGAAATAATCCTAAATTCTTTTAATGTTTATTTTTGAGACAGAGAGAGAGACAGAATGTGAGCAGGGGAGGAGCAGACAGAGAGGGGGACACAAAATCCGAAGCAGGCTCCAGGCTCTGAGCTGTCAGCACAAAGCCTGATGCGGGGCTTGAACTCACAAACCATAAGATCATGACCTGAGTCAAAATCAGATGCTTAATTGACTGAGCCATCCAGGTGCCCCAATTCTAAATTCTAATTAAAGCTCCAAATATAGCTTTATGTTAAAAGAATAATACAAGAATAACACCATATGACCACTTCTCTAATAGTACCAAAATATCTAGTAAAATATTCGGTTCAATGTGCACTGAATTGCTACAACAGAAATGGAAAGGTATTAAACGTTCATTAACAAAATGTTGAACCCTAAGAATACGAGTGTGGACTCATTGGTTTTGGATAAGGCCTTTAAGACCATGCAATTCTCTCCCCTTGTCCCCAGATGGGCATCAGAACATGCTCCTATCCCCAGGAATTGGTGTCTTCTTCCAACTTGTCATCAAATCCTCTTTCAACAAACAGTTGAACCTAGAACCTCCAATGATCCTAGACATCTTCAAACGATTGCTTCACAATCAGCTAGAAGCCTGATATAAGTTCCTGTCTTATTTGAAAATTTTCCAAAAATTTGTAGGGTTAAAATTAGACCTTCTTTTAATATTTAAAATTTAAAATGAGACCTTTATTATAATAATTATTTAGTCTCTCTAAGATTATTTTCATACCTGCAGCCATCAGAGTGACTTTCATGCTGTCAGTTATGTTCTTGACCATATTTAATGCTGCTGAATTGATTCATTTCTGTGTGCAAATCTGTTATATCTTTAGAGCAGTCATCAATGCTTCTTGCTCTTCTTAAAATCTAGCCTTTTCCTCTGCAGAGGTTAAACTAGTTCATTCAAACCAACCAACCAACAACTAGTTTTTCAGCCAGTCCTAAATAAGACTAAAGAACATGTATGCTCCTTCCTGGATATGACTGAATGTATCTTTCCATGTGCCTTCTAATGAAGCTTGGCAACTTCCTTAAACTGTTGAGCAACCAAATAAAATCAGTTTTCATACACATTATAGCTAAAACGATATCTCATGTGTAAATTATAAACAATGATTGTTTCTTACTAGCTTATTGTATCTGTACCTTTCCCCTGCTTCTTAGACTATTACAAAGTACATTTTTGGTCTTCCCTTACAAGAAGTACTCTTGAATCCACTTCACCCTTTGAGCAATAATTTTCTTGTAAATCAGTAGCTTCTTAGTTTTCAGTGACTGTGCAAATGGGGCTTTGAGTTTGTAAAGTCAGCCTGATGTGAGGCTAAAATGTAAACTTGATAAGACTGTGGCTCCTTATGCCAGGAATTATTCTCCTCTTTTCACTTAGTAACAATATGATGCTGACCATAGGTGCTTTGACTTTAATCAAATACCTAACCTGCTAGGATAGGTCTTCTAAAAACTCATGTACCAGATGAGTGGGGGGTGTTCACAGGCATTTACGTATAGAATTACAGCTACAGTTTCTGATAACATGGCTTTATAAAGTTAGCTCAAAATAAGGAAAAAATACAAACTTTGCCTTTCGATGTCATGTTATTTCTAAACCATTCTAAGGGGGTAACCACCAGAGGCAGGAGCAAAAGCCATGCAGAACTATTTTCTAAATGAAATGACAGTTTGTTGTGTGGTTGATGGATTGCTCTCTTTTCCTACCAAGCCGTTCTCAGTCACTGTAATACCAATTTTTGTAAGTTTTTTGTTTGTTTGCTTTTTCAGCATCCTCTCTAAACAAAATACATCTTATTTTTCACTTCAGGGATGTAAACTGTTTACTGCATGGGAAAGCTCTTATGTGACATTTTTAAAAGGTCATTAAATGCCTTCCATATGAAGAATTTTTTCCAGGCAATGCACAATGTGGGCTGGTAGAAGCTGTTCCTAAACTCTGGAAATGAGCTCAGTGCTGTAGAACAGACAGAATGTCCGCCACAGGAAATGGCTCCATGACTTAAATAAGAGCATGAAAAAAATCATGGAGGTATGATCAACAACTCCAAATTACAAATGACATTGTTTTCAAATCTCATGCAAAAATGGAGTTAAGGGAAAATGATAAATTAATGAGATTTAACCTTATGCGTTTTATGAAGGGCAATTTCATTACTTCAAAATCCCTTGCTATATATTATATCTACAATTAATTATGAACATGTATATGGATTACCCATTCTGCAATCACCAATCATCTGAATCAAATTTTATGAAATGGAACATTAAATATGTGAAAAATTGTTAAAATAAGCTAAGTAAATTTTAGTTAAATATATGTTGACTGCCATAAAATTTGTATAAATGCTAAAAGCATAGTTTAAATGTAATTATAATTCTTCAGATTGGCTTGCTTGTCATATTAGCTCTGAGAAAAACATATTTCTTAAAACCACAAAGAAAATAATTCTATCAAAGAGAAAATGATTTATTTACCTGGATCTTCTATAGTTAAGTTCTTTATTAACCATTGAACAATGTCTGACCCTAGAAAAAGAAAACAGAGAAACAAATATTTGTGAACATTTGTTTATATATGTTAACTTTAAGAACTCACAACTTTTGTCGCTCGTGTTAGTTAGAATGTTTCTTTTTTAGTTTATGTTTTTGCGCACACACACACACACACACACACACATATATATATATAAAATAGTACAGGTGACACACACGACATTACAGTAGTTTCAGGTGTACAACATAGTGACTCAAGAAGTCCACGTATCATGGCGCGCTGCTCACTGCGAGCGTAGCTACCATCTGTCAGCTGATAACACTGTTACAATACCAGTGACTATATTCCCGAGGCAATACTTTTTATCCCCATGACTTATTTCTTGTATAACCGGAAGTCTTCAGCTCCTACTACCCTTCACCCGTTTTGCCACCCCCCCCCACCGGCAACCACCAGTTTGTTCTCTGTGTATTTCTCTGAGTCTGTTTCTGCTAGGTTTGTTTTGTTTTTTAAGATTCCACATATAACATGAAATCATATGGCCTTTGTATTCCTCTGTTTGGCTTATTTCATTTAGTGTAATACTCCCATGGAAGTCCACCCACACTCAAATGGCAAGACTGAGCATTTCTAATTGTTAGGATAACATTAAAGATCGGCCACATATGGAGTACTGAAAACAGAATGTGAATACATAGTTTGTCTCCAATGAGCCCAGATGAAAACTAGTAAATTATTTAATATGAAATATTTAAGCACAAAGGTTTAATATACCTGTAGTGGATAAAATGATTCATTCATTTGTTCACTGAATAAATGCTTATTGAATGCCCACTATGGGTTTTTTCCTCTTTTTAAAAAATTTTTTTATCATATTCTTGTTAGTTAACATAATGCAATACTGGTTTCAGGAGTAGGATTCAGTGATTCATCACTGACATAGCAGCACCCATCTAGCCTATCCCCACACACCTCCCTCCATCAGCTCATCTCTAGGCTCCATCAGTTTGTTCTCTATCAGTAAGAATCTCATATAGTTTGTTTCCCTCACTCTTTGTTCCTTCTTCTCTCCATATGTTCATCTGTTTCGTTTCTTAAATTTCACATTATGTGTGAAATCATACGGTATTTGTCTCTCTCTGACTTATTTTGTTAGCACAATACACTCTAGCTCCATCCATGTTGTTGCAAATAAATGCCCATTATGCTTGAAGCACAATCCTTAGCATGTTATAACCAATATTTTATAAGATGATCCCTTGTATCTATTCTCAAGCTAGACCAAATTTGTTGTTAGCTTTTGAACACTCCTGTGTGTTTCCAGTCTCCATGTCTTTATAGTATACTGTTCTCTTTGACAGAAATGTCTTACCACTATTTTCAAGACACACAAGACTCATTTACAATAGAACTTTCCTTGACCGTCACTTTTGTTCAGAGTTTACAACAACCTCCATTGAAATTCACTGGTATCTGTGTAGTCTTGTAGTATAGATCACACAGTGTTGCAACTGTTTATTTAAATAATGCCCTCAAGCAAGTACCGTGAAGTGGGGTACCATATTCATCTTTCTATATTCAGAACATAGCAAATGGTTGATAATGTGGGATGAATAAAAACATGAGTACATACATGTTTTCACTTCTTACAGAAGAAATGTGTGAGGGTCTGTAGAAAACGTAATGTTTGAGCTAGATTTTGATATATGATAGATAAAACTTAGTTGCTGGAGGCCTTTGTCAAAGTTAAAAAGGGGAAAATAGTCGATAAAAACGATTTAAGGTATTCTTTCTATATACTCCATGCTGGGAATAATAGGAACTTGACACTAATTAAAAGTATTCACAGTGTATTCAGCACATCTTGAATTCCAGGCTAAAGAATTAGGATTTTTTTTCCTGTAAGTCAGGCAGAGAAAGGGAGACATATATGTTCTGTTGTGTTAGTTTTGAGCAGAAGAATGACTTTATCAAAATAAGTTTAAGGAATTTGATTGGCAATCCATAGGGAGTGCCTTGGGCAAGTCAAATAGAAAGCAGGGCAACCAATATTTCTACTGGTTGAGATCCAGGATTGAAAAGAAAAGTACTGAATTAGTTCAGTGTACAAGTGAGTTAAAGCAAAATGAGAAGCTTGCTTATGGACTTTGTGACTAATTAGGTATGGGGGTGCCCAGTGAAAGAACGGGAAGAGAACTCAAAGGTTTCCAGTGGAGGAACATCGTGGATGAAAAGGAGGGTGAAAATATTAGCAGAAATGAGAGTTGCAGGAAGAAGACTTGATCTACCTGAAATATTAATTTCTATTTAAATTTGGCTTTTCACATCATTCATTTCTACATAAAACAGCAAAAAATATGTAAGAGATATGTATGTTTGTATACATAGTAAGCTGCATCTGGGCTGCAAGAATGAAATTTCATCTGAGCTGAAATTCCACTTCTACTGCTCTTGGGGATGGGCCTCAGCTGCACCTGACATGTGTTCATATGCACATGAGTGACATTAACAATGGCTAAATAATTCTTGCTGCTTGATGCAAAATAGCTCAAAGCCATCTTCAAAATAAATTTGGGGGAGCCTGGCCAGCTCAGTCAGTAGAGCATGCAACTCTTGATCTTGAGGTTATGAGTTCAAGCCTCACTTTGGGTGCAGAGATTACTTTAAATTTTTTTTTAGTGTTTTATTTATTTCAGAGAGAGACAACATGAGCAGGGGAGAGTCAGAGAGAGAGAGAGGGAGGCACAGAATCTGAAACAGGCTCCAGGCTCTGAGCTGTCAGCACAGAGCCCGACTTGGGGCTTGAACCCACGAGCTGTGAGATCATCACCTGAGTCGAAGTCGGATGCTTAACTGACTGAGCCACCCAGGCGCCCCAGAGATTACTTAAAACATTTTTTAGAATAAAATCAACTTGATCACCAAACTTGAGAGCAATATCCTAAAAGTTATGAAAACACTCATACTCAACATTGATGTCCATATGCATGGGTTTTTAAAAGACTTCACGTGTTGAATCTAACTTGTATTATTTTATATCTGTTTTGTTTACAATGGTCATTGATTTCAATACATGTGAGAATATGGAGTCACCTGGATCCTGAAGGGAGAAAGGGAAGCCACTCACAAGAACACAGGTATTTCAGAGTAGTACATTACGTCTTATAACCTAAATTATCTTGAGGCATGGTCATCCCTTTAAAAAAGAGGAGGACTCCGTTTTACAAATACGTATGTATTGGTAGTTGACAAATGCAGAAATCCAGGTACTCAGATCTTATGCACTATCTCTAGGTAACTTGCTCATTTTCCACATTTGAGCATCTACTTGGGGAACATATGTGAGCAGCTCCTGGACTTTTTCCATTCTTTTGAAGAGAGCCAAACATTGGTTCCAAGACTATAATTTTCTTTTAGTGTGAAAAATGATTTAAAAATGCTTTTAGAAGGAGTTTTTTTTTTAACTTTTCTTCTTTTTTTTCTGAGCAGAAAGAAATACAAAGGAGCCTAATTTGAAAATACATTTAATTCAGGAAACAGGAAACTTTCTTTCCTAGCCTAGATTTGAGCACTTCTGTTACGGTCATATTCTCTGCTCAGCTCTGAAAGGGATGATTGGATCACTTCTCAATATCACTTAGTAGGTGCTAGAGTGGTTTTATTGTTGTGTGGTCACTCCAATATATTTATGGGTTTAAGCTGGAATATTACAAATTATTTTATTATTAAATGTATACCCAAACTCACCATATTCACCTATTCCGCATCTATGAGAGCAAGATCTTAACTCCGAAAGAAAGGTAGAGACACACAGAGAGAAAAAAAATCCAGCATCATGACACAAAAGGAAGACTGAAAGAGAAATGTGGTGTCACAGTCACACTCAATACACAGTATTGAGTACTACAATTCAAATTTAAAAGAGTGCATTACAACCAGGAAAGATGTAGGAAAGAATGGCACATTTCTAGCAATGTCTCAGCCTTATGTCTAACGAATAAATGAACACATATGTATAATGTATATATCCAGAGTATTTTAGCATTCCATGCATCTTTATTCTCAGTGCCTCACGGTAACACGAAGAATTGTTTTTCTTTCAAAAAAAATGGCAAAGAGCTATTGAATAGCCAGACTGTGAAACTAGCTAATAGATAAACAATATCATAAACCCCAAGAAATAAAAGAAATACCTCTATGACTATAACTACTAGGAACTTTAGCCCTGAGCAGTATCTATCATTGCTTTGAATTCTTGGAGGTTACTCTTGTAACATTTAGAGTTACAGAATTATGTGCTTCCTCTACTTAGCAGAAGTACTAGAGGTTTTCTTTTTGTGTAATCCCAGTAATCTATGACTCGAAAGCCAGACTGTTTCTCATGCACTGCTCATAGTTGCCCACATGCTGTACTGAGTCTTACTTCCATGACTTTGATGGCACTCTTCCATCTCCATCTCTTTTTCCTTTGGCCAGTTCCAACTCAGTCCATAAAGTTCAGATCACACATCACATTAATGATTCCAGGAAGTCTACTCTACCCACCCCACCTGCAGGGGGCTGTTACTCATCTTTGGATCCCAAACATCCAAACCAGTGCCTCACATGTAAAAGATGATCAGTAATTGTTAAAAGAATGGATTAAATGAGAGTAAGCTTCCCTCTCCAGATCATTCTCTAAGAAAGTTTACAAAAGAATGGCATCTGTCACACAAAGACTATTAGGCTGGCAGACAATGTTCAGCTACCATACTCACTTTTCACAGTGATACCTTTCCCATTTCAAGGATACCACTTTACCACTCCACCCATCATTAAAGCAAAACAATGTAAGACATTTATACATCAGTATTATTTCCTCACCCAGGCGATGGACCCGAGTGGAGGGGGTTCCCCAATTCTGCTCTGCTGCAGTGACAAGACCTAAGCCAAGCCCTGTCCTGCACTGCATTACCTCCATCACAGCCATGTTCCCTCTACTGATCAGAGCACACTCTCAGCTACAAGTGTCAACTACAGCTATCTGTAACCTGAACCTGAACGGGAGGTTCACAAAGAGGAAAATATTGTGAAACATTTGCACATATATATATGAGGACTTTATAAGCAACTAAAATGTTACACTTTTGGTTTGTTTCCTTTACAAAAACACTCTTTTCTCAAGTTCTGCTAAAGCTATTAATGAAAATGCTAGCTCTTAAACAGTGGAAGAGGCCCAAATATTCCTTTTCAGTATTTCTCTTTCAGGAAAATAAATAGGCTCTTTGCTTGGGGTAGAGCTCCTGGATTGTTTTTCAAGCAGATATTTAATCAAGATCATGACAATTTATCTGGATTTCTAAAAACTTTGTTATGTAAGTTCCATAAACCATAAAAAGATTTCTTCAGACACAAAGCAAGGGCTTTGTGCCTCTTCAAAGCTGTAAAGATAAAAAGAAAAAAAACAAACAAAAAACAAAGCAGCAAAGATGACAATAATCAAAGGATAAAAGAATATCAAGATGACCTTCAGGAAGGTTTTTCACCCTCTCCCAGAACTCAAGATGATCACTGACCAACCAGAACAGCTTTCTCTTTCCAAATTGTGTTCTGAGCAACACCACTTGTTTCTCGTATAAGATGGTAAGAGTACATAAAATGCTGTGGAATTAGGCAAGGCAAGGGGAAAATGGTTCCTTGACGTAGTCTTTGTTGTGATAAAGAATTGTGAAAAGTCAAGAGAAAGGTGTTCTCTTGCAATGTTTCCAATGTTTGCAATGATAGGGATATAGGATCCCTTTGAGGAACCATTTTAAATTTTATCTTTTTTAATTATTCTGTTTTTACAGTTCTTCAGACTCACAAAAAATAAAATAAGCAATAAAAGGATAAGACGTGCTAATATAACTATGAATTGTGAGCTGGGTAATACGTTGGAACTTACCAACAATAAATGAAACAATTGATTGATTGATTGATTAATCAATTCTATATGCTAGCTGCAAGGCATAAAGAAAAGACTGTAGATCATTCCTGTCCTCAACAGTTAATCTCTTTAGAACTGGACATAAACTATGTCTAATTGTCTAGTTCTAAAGATTCTGCTCTGCTGAAGATTCCTCTCTGTGTGGAATGTATGAGAAGAATCAACAATGTTATTTATTGATAAATAAGAATTTCCTCTGGTGCATCCTACAGCTGCAATAGGAAGTTAGAGCAAACTATTTTCTGATTTGTTTGTTGAATATGGTAGGTATTTCACATAAGTTTCCATTAAAATCTCTACTTCAGCTTCTAATAGTAAATTCTCAGAAATATACCAAATGAAAATATCCAGAGCCAAAAGAATGAACCATCCAAAATGTATGTCTAAGTATGCCTCCCTCCGAATGAAAATGTTGCAGTGACCTTTTCATCGGCGTCTGCAATCTGAAGACTTGCACAGCATACAAGGTCTTCCCTGGCTTGTCTCCTCTCAGCCTCAGATCCCACACTTCCATTTTCTGGATATTATAACTTAAAAGCATCAATTTGAACTTCTTTCACCATAAACAGCATGATACTTTACACTCTATGCTAGTACAGACATTGTATGTTCTAGTTGGAGTAACTTCCTCTGTTTAAGACACAGCCCAAGTATCACTTTCTCCTGGAAGTTGTCTTGGTTATTCTCTCCTTCACCTCCTGTTGCCACCTGTTCTTGCCCTGGGGTCTCATAGCACCATGTCCGTTCTTCTGTTACAACAGACCACGTTGAATGGATAGTATCTATGCATGTATCGCTAGACTGTAAAATCCTCCAGTACTTGAATGCAGTACCTGGTAGAGTCTCAGGAACTACTAGTCAGGATTTGAACTAATTTCTCAAAGACCAAACTCAGAATATAGTATTCCTTAACAGCATGGAATCTTCCTGTATTTTGAGCTAACTATTGGGATTCTTTAGCTGTCATTGCTAACCAAACAAGTTTATATGTTCAATGCTATGAAATGAAGAATCACTGGATTTCTTTGGATTAAGAACATCTTGTAAGTAATCAGAATTTTAATAATAGTTGTTAAAGAAAAAAGGTAGTCATTTTGAGCCATACCTTCTAAACTAGAAAATCTTCATTTTGATAAATAAGAATAGTACTATATAAATAAATACATGTATCCTGTTGATGATAATTATAGTTAAGCACTTCTACGTTACCTCATTTGGTCAATAATATATTCAGAGCTGAAAAGTAATTACATGTGGCCCACAAATACATTTGGGAATTTCATTTTTTAATTAAAAATTTTTAAAATGTTTTTATTTATTTCTAGGAGAGAGAGAGAGAGACAGCGTGAGCAGGGGAGGGTCAGAGAGAGAGAGGGAATCACAGACTGAAACAGGCTCCAGGCTCTGAGCTGGCAGTCAGCACAGAGCCCGACGCGGGGCTCGAACCCACGAACCACGAGATCATGACCTAAGCGAAAGTCGGACGCTCAACCGACTAAGCCACCCAGGCGCCCCTAATTGTTTTAAACAGACCTTATTTTCTAGGTTCACATAAAATTAAGGAGGAGGTATAAAGGTTTCCCATATACTTCCTGTCCTCACACATGCATAACCTTTCCTAGTACCAAATCCTACCAGAGTCCTACATTTGTTAGAATTGAGGAAGGCGCATTAACACTTCATCATCACCCATAGCCCCTAGTTTATATTGGAGTTCACTCTTATTGTTCTACATTCTGTGGGCTTAGACAAATTTATAAGGACATGTATCCACTGTGCTGTATCATGCAGAGTAGTTTCATTGCCCTGAAAATCCTCTATCCTCCACCTATTCATCTCCCTCTCTCTAACCTCCATCAACTAAGGAATGATCTCTTTATCTCCATAGTTTTGCCTGTTCCAGAATGTTGCAGAATTTGAATCATACAGTATGTAACCTTTCCAGTTTGACTGTCCAATTTGACTTCTACACTTGGTAATGTGCATTTAAATTTCTTTCATGTCTTTTCATGCCTTGATGGCTCATTGGTTTCTTAGCACATTGCATTGCTTGAGGGTGCCTAGAATATGCAATGGGGGAAAGGACTGTCAATTCAATGAATGTTGCTTGGGAAACTAGATAGTCACATTCAAAAGAATGAAACTAGACCCCTTCATTACACCATACACAAAAATCAATTCAAAATGGATTAAAGATTTTAAGACCTGAAACCATAAAAAAGAAAACATAGAGAAAAGGTTCTTTGACACTGGCCTTGGCAACAATTTTCTAGGTATAAGATGAGATAAGATAAGAGGAAATAATATCAAACCAAAAAGCATCTGAATAGCAGAATAAATAATGATCAAAATGAACACAGAACACAGAATTGGGGAAACTATTTACAAACTACATATCTTATAAGGAGTTCATATCCAAGCTATATAAGAAATTCCCACAACTGAATAGAAAAAAATATGGGCAAAGGACAAGATAGATGACGAAAGAGAAGATGTGATAGTATTCAGCCTTAAAAAAGAAGGAAACCCTGCTATTTGCAACGTCACAGATGAACATTATAGGTGAAATAAGCCAGACACTTAACATGCGGAATCTTGAACTCATAAAAGCAGAGAATGGAATTGTAGATGTTAAGGACTAGAGGGTGGGAAGGGGGAAAATGGAAACGTGTTGGCCAAAAGGTACAAAGTTTCGTTTACACACTATGAATAAATTCTGTAGAGCTAGTGTATCACCTGGTAACTATAATTAATGGTACTGTGTTGTATACTTGAAATTTGCTACAAGAGTGTACCTTTAAGTGTTTTCACAACAGATAATGGTAACTGTGTGAAGGGATAGTTATGTTAATTAGCTTATTATAATAATCATTTCACAATGTATACACATATCAAAAGATCAAGTCATAAACCTTAAATGTATACGATTTTTATTTGTCAATAATACCTCAGGAAAGCTCCCTAACCCTCTCTCTACCACATAAAGGTAGAAAAAGTGAGCAGTCTGTAGCCTGGATGAGGGCTCTTACCGGAACCCAACCATGCTGGCATACTGATCTCGGACTTTCAGGCTCCAGAACTGTGGAAAATAAATTTCTGTTGTTTGTGTGCTATCCAGTTTATGGTGACTCAGCCTGAGCTGACTAAGGTGAAGGACAGCAGTCAGCCTGACTAAGGCTTTTATCTAAAAAGTCCTTGTCATACCAAGAATCATCTAGGTTTTCTCCTCTGTTATCTTCTGGAATTTTATAGTTTTGATTTTGCTTTTAAGGTCTATGATCCATTTTGAGTTAATTTTTGTGAAGGGTGTAAAGTCTGTGTTAGATTTATTACTATTACTATTATTATTATTTTTGCAGGTGAATATCCAGCTGCCCCAGCACTATTTATTTGTTAAAAGGACTATTTTTGTTCCATTGCATTGCCTTTGCTCCTTTGTCAAAGATCAGTTGACTATATTTCAGTGGATCTATTTCTGGCATCTCTGTTCTTTTCCATTGATATATTTGTCTATTCTTTCACCGATACAACCCTGCCTTGATCCCTGTGTCAGTCCTTCAACTCTGTTCTCCTCTTTCAATATTGTATTGGCCTTCTGTATCTTTCCCCTCTCCATATAAGTTTAAAAATCAATTGGTCATGAAATAACTTGCTCAGATTTTGATTGGGATGCGCTGAATCAATAGATCCAGTTGGGAAGAACCAACATCTCAACAATATTAAATCTTCCTATTCATGAACGTGGAATTTCTCTTCATTTATTTTTATTTAGTTCTTTTTTTATTTCTTCCATTAGTTTTTTTTTTTTTTTTTTTTTTTTTTT